>NW_024096797.1:0-62985 GCF_016545835.1 Crotalus tigris
TTAGAGAAAACGACTAAAAACCACATAGATTTCAAGCCAGAATTATTTTTGTTAGGTATAATTGTAGGAAATCATGAGAACAAATGTGTATACTTAAGGTTACATGTGTTAACGGCAGCGAGAATTGTATTTGCTCAACGTTGGAAAGATGAAAAACTACCAGTGGAGGAAGAGATAATTAAGAAAATTTTAGACTGTGCAGAAATGGACAGATTGACACTGAAAACGAAAGAGAAAGAAGATTCAGGATAACAGGGGTAGGCAACCTTGACTCTTTTATGACTGGTGGACTTCAACTCCCAGAATTCCTGAGCCAGCATGGCTACCCCTGCTTTAGAACATGAAATAAGTTTTATCAATAGCTAGAAAAACGAGGTAGAGAGAAGGGAGTTAGTAAGCTAAATATTAAAACCCAGACAATATGTTGCTGATAAAATATTAAGGATTTGTAATTATAAAAAATTAATAAAATATTGGGGGGGGGAGAATGGTAAGAATCTTACTTTGCCTATGAAATGGCATGCGATTTGCAAAAATTCTGCATTTGAACTGATTCCAAACACACATTTTAAGCACGGAACAGCTACTTTGTGTTCTGAAGTCGTTAGTGCTCAAAACACATTCAGTTTCAAAATTGAAGCCTTTTGACCAGGGATGACCACACAGCAGGTAAAAAACAAAACAAAAATCAAAGCGGCAGCTGCGTAACTGAAGTCCTGCCCCTTTTTATCAATATAATGAAGATGGAAAGGAGCAGGGCCACAGCTGCCGTCACAACGGTTTCGGCATTCCCTGCAGATTCTGCTCACTTTGAACTCAAGAAACCTTTGAGGTTTTTGATCAGACAATCCATTTCATACTCAGAACTGCTCTTTAGAAATGGGACTCCAAATTTGAAAATTGTTTTCCAATGGCATGCTTTGCTGAGGGCGTCCGTTCAGGGCTGTAGAGGGCATCCATACAGTTCCTTTTAGAAGTCTTTTTCAGCTCACTGGACGTGACCGTAAGTCCTCTGTTGGAGGCTGGATGGTTGTTTCCGAGGGATGTCTTGGATTGACCAATTGGGATGAACTGGACAATCCTCTGGTAACACCCTTTCTGATCAAAAACTGCGGTCATGAAACAGAGGTGTCCTGGTTAACTGAATTAACCGATTTTCCAAATTCACAACACATGGGAGCCTATATTAACCAAGTTTGTACAAAGGGATAAACCACATGCTGCAAACGCAGACTAAGCATCTGTTTTTCAGAAATGTACTTTTTATTATTATTATAAAGAAACACCCGGACTGTGGACTTAGCCATTATTTTTATTATTAGTGTTATTATTTTAAAGGATTCAAACAGTACTAAAGAGAAGAGCGCAGAAGCAGGTCAGGCAATTTTTTTTACTTGCGTTGAAGCGTTTTGGGAGCAAACGATAAACCACATTTGAAGGAGAGAGGGGAAAAGAGTCATGCTGGCAATGTGCATTGATTCACTTGAAATTGATTTTGGCAGTGGAGCATGGGTTACATTGGACAGGAGAAAAAAGCAAAGCGAAGGCAGTTTCTCTTTCAGAGGCTGCAGGCATCTCTGCACTACAGCGAGAAAATCTGGTCCCATCTGCCAATGTGCAGTTTTCCCACCCATTTCTGCCAGAAAAAGAGAGTCAGGTCTCTCTTTAGCAGACTGGCATTTAATGCTTGCATTGCTGTAAGACTGATGTGACAAATACTAGACCAGGGGTAAGCAACCTTGGCTCTTTTATGACTCGTGGACTTCCACTCCCAGAATTCCTGAGCCAGCCATGCTGAGGGGAAAAAGAGAGGTTTCCAAGCTGAGCCATGCTGGCTCATGAATTCTGGGAGTTGAAGTTTACGAGTCAGAAAGCAGTCTAGGCCTAGGCCAGGGTTAGGCAACCTTGGCTCTTTTATGACTTGTGGACAACTCCCAGAATTCCTGAGCCAGCCATGCTGAGGGGAAAGGGAGAGGTTTCCAAGTTGAGCCATGCTGGCTCAGGAATTCTGGGAGTTGAAGTTTACGAGTCAGAAAGCGGTCTAGGCCTAGGTCAGGGGTAGGCAACCTTGGCTCTTTTATGACTTGTGGACTTCAACTCCCAGAATTCCTGAGCCAGCCATGCTGAGGGGAAAGGGAGAGGTTTCCAAGCTGAGCCATGCTGACTCAGGAATTCTGGGAGTTTATTTATTTATTTATTTATTTATGAGTCTTATATACCGCTTTAAGTGCAAGCACTCTCTAAGCGGTATACACCAGTAAGCAATGTATATATATATATATATATATATATTTTCATTGCCCCCGACAATCTGGGTCCTCATTTTACCTACCCCGGAAGGATGGAAGGCTGAGTCAACCCTGAGCCGGTGAGATTTGAACCGCTGACCTGCTGAACACAGTCAGCTAAAGTGGCCTGCAGTACTGCACCCTAACTGCTGCGCCACCTCGGCTCATAAGTTGAAGTCCACGAGTCATAAAAGAGCCAAGGTTGCCTACCCCCGTACTAGACGATGGTAAGATTATGGCCTCAGCGTGGTGTGTAATTCACTGAGTTGTACCCAGATAACTCTGATACATCCCCATATTATCTCTTGGAGTGAAGCTTCCTTGGTCACCTCTAAGGGGACACAGCCTGTTTCCATCCCGCTGACTTTGAAAACATCCGTTTCCTGATAGAGGCTTCTGCCTTTTGCAGTCACAACCATGAGTTTTCAGCTGCTTGCGAATTGTTTTTCATTTTGCTCAGACGCTTCCGTAGACAAGATATCCGTCATGGAAATGCAGCTCAGCAGTGCTTCGGCCAGCCATTGCTAGGTAATTATTACTATTTTTTTTTCTGCAGGAAAGATCGTGCAGCTGGGAGTTTGCAACAGGCTGAGGGCTGCCCTAAGCGGGTGAATGCAGTCCTAGGTCGGATCAGCAGAGGGAGGGTATCAAGATCATGTGAAGTCTTTTGGGTGGATCAGAGGAGGCAGGCGGATTTTATAATAATAATAATAAAGTTGGAAGGGACCTTGGAGGTCATCAAGTCCAACCCCCTGCTCAGGCAGGAAACCTTACACCATTTCAGACAAAAGTCTGTCCAGTCTCTTCTTAAAAACTTTTAGTGTTGGAGCATTCACCCTTCTGGAGGCAGGTTGTTCCATTGGTTACTTGTTCTCACTGTCAGGAAGTTTCTCCTTAGTTCTAGGTTGCTTCTCTCCTTGACTAGTTTCCATCTGTTGCTTCTTGTCCTGCCTTCAGGAGCTTTGGAGAATAGCTTGACTCCCTCTTCTCTGGGGCAGCCCCTGAGATATTGGAACACTGCTATCTTGTCCCCCCTCGTCCTTCTCTTCATTAAACTAGACATATCCAATTCCAGCAACCTTTCCTTATATGCTTTAGCCTCCAGTCCCTTAATCATCTTTGTTGCTCTTCTCTGTACTCTTTCTAGAGTCCCAGCATCTTTTTTACATCGTGGTGACCAAAACTGGATGCCGTATTCCAAGTGTAGCCTTACCAAGGCATTGTAAAGTGGTATTAATACTTGACGTGATCTTGAGTATATCCCTCTGTTAATGCAGCCCAGCACTGTGTTGGCTTTTTTGGCAGGTGCAGCACCCTGCTGGTGGCAGCTGCAGCACCCTGCTGGAACCACTTACTGTAATTGGGGTACATTTCCTACTTTGTGTTCGAATCTCAGGCAGGGGAAACCAAGGCCTCATCTTACATTATTGCATGGAGAAGCCGTACACATCGTAACTTGGCTCCAGTTCAGATGTTATGTGTGCAGGGTCGGGTGAGAGGGCAGGGCTTTGTCTGTTGATAGGATTTTCTGTTAATTCTGCGATCGGAGGTAAGCGTGGCAAAGCAGATGTGCGGATGTGCTCACTGTTTACATAAGAAAACCAGCGGAATATTTTCTATATTGGTGACCGCTCCAAAAGTAGGCCGTAGGGGGAAGGTCCTCCCTGTTGAATGCTCGGTTGCTACCCGATAAAAGAGACTTTCTATTTTTGCACATTAAAAGCAAACATCAGTTTCTCTTTAGAAGTCGGTAGGGCAAGTGATGCGTGTCTGATGCGTGTCTCCCGCCGTCTGCAGGAGATGCCTTGGGCAAGACAGAGGAACGGCTGGCGTACGGCATAGAGCACAACAGCACTCTCCTGGAGTGTATCCCCAGGACCTTGCAAGCCAAAGTGATCTGGTTTGTGCAGAGAGCTCACGAAGCCCGGAAAGAAGAGGTACTTGGGATTACCGTTGCCCTGGCCCTGCTCTTGATTTCCTGGGGTTTTTCTAAGGCTGTGCAGATCACCTGGTGTCAAAGGGCAACGTGTGATTTGGAGGTACAGGGGTAGAGGTGCAGAGGGCGCCTGTCTTCCTGAGGGTTCTAGCTGGGAGATCCAGCGGCTTCAGGTGTTCCCAACAGGTGCTGCTCCTGTGCTCCCCAGTCTCATTTTGCCCTTTGAAACGGAACCTAACTCCTTCTATGCCTCCCCCCCCCCCGTCACTACGTTCAGTGTTTTGTCAGGTTCAGCTCAGAAAGAGTCATGGCTGGAAGACACACCCACACACAGAGACCATCAAGCACTGCTTCTATTTCATGAAATATTGTTATCGAAGAAGCATTGCGTACGTTCCCTTAGTCCCGCGGAGTTTGTGATGACGCCTTTCACACTTCCACTAATATTCTTCCCCAAATAGTTTTAGCATTGTTCAGCATAGCTAATTGAACATAAACAGCAACATACGTATGACAGATTCTGAATGGAACAAAGTTCATTCAAGTCCTCAGCCATTCTGGAGAATTGGTGCTGCTGAGTCCCAGATCTGCTGTGATTACTTTAAACAAGGAAGTTAAATTCTTTTTCTTTTTTTCCATGTTAAGGGCAACTTCTAGACCAGGGGTGTCAAACTCGCAATGTCACGTGTCGCGACATATCGCAACTTTTTTTTCCATTGCCGGCAGTGGGGTGGGTGCAGGTTCGCCATGATGCATCCGGTCCACAGGCCGGCAGTTTGACACCGCTATTCTAGACCAAAAGGGTATTCAGAAAAGAACTATAAATAAATCAGTAAAACTAGTCATGCCTTCAGAAACTTAACTTTGGGGTACATTGTGCTTCAAGTTATTTGAATTTAACACTCCTGCATCTTATTCAAAATTTTCTAAATTTTACTGATACGTTTATTAGACTCTTCCCCTAAACCCAGTTCAGTTACACATGTGTGCAATTGTATTAGAAATGTAAATATATTTCTCACTTTAGTCATTTATTGCTAGTCAATCTTAGTTTCATCAGTCTGATTTTTTTTGTAACCTTCCAATGGATGAAACAGTTTCCTCTTTGACTTGCACACAGGTAAAGGCTGATGAGAGGATTCTTAAAATGGACATTGGCCTGTTGTTTTTAAGACTGCACCGAATGGATGCTGGAACGTATTTTTGCCAGACAGTGGAACACAGCATCGTTCACACAGTGAGAAAAATCACCCTGGAAGTCGTGGAAGAGGAACGCGTAGACTACATGTTCAACAGGGACTACGAAGAGGATCTAGCTCAGAAAATGCCCTGCCCTGCACAGAGCGGCATCTCCCATGGATCAAGGCCGTGGTACAAGGAGTTCCTGCAACTGATAGGCTACAGCAATTTTCAAAGAGTGGAGGAATATTGTGAAAAAGTGTGGTGCACAGATAAGAAGAGGAAAAAGCTGAAAATGACTCCATCTAAGTGGAAGTACGCCAATCCACAAGAAAAAAAGGCACGTATCAAATCAGAGCATTACCGAGTTCCCAGGCACACCCAAGCTGGCTCCTGATGGGGGAGAACCCAATATATCATGCAGCCCCCTCCCACCACCCAAAATAAATCCATTCAGGAGACCTTTGTGGTGTTTGGACCCAACAAAAGGGGACGTTGAGACTGGAAATAAGCTAAAATGCTTTTAGTAAGTTATATACTTGATGTCTATTTAGATGCATTTTTTTAAAAAAAGAAACCTACTTAATTGTTGAATTTTAACTGTATCATTATGAATCCAGCTTCAATTGAAAGACAATCTGACAATCTTCATATTCAGCATTTAGTCCAATTAATCATGGACAGGCTTGCACTGTATATTTTACTGTATTTGGGGGTATTTAAGTGAGTTCAGAATGCTGATGTTTTGAAAAGCAAAGCAACCAGTAAATTGTATCGTTTGTTTGTTTTTTTTATTTCAAACATAGCTAAAATTGATTTTCACATAGCCTATCCCATAGCCTCTTTCTAAATTCTAGGAAATTTTCCAGTTTTCACTTAGGAAAAAAAGCATGTTTCTAATTCTTGCTTGGTTTGCATATATGAAGGCATAGGAGAATTGGGGAGTGGAGAAAAAGGTGATCATAAATTAAGGTGACCAACTTTTTTGCAATGAAAAGGAGGACACAAATAAATTGAAGAAAAAAATATCGTAAATAAAAGAAACATTTTATTCATTGCAACAATAATACAGACAACTTGCATGTGCAAAGTTTGCCAGCTGGGTGTTTTGGCGCGCTCAGCAGCAATTCTTAATTGGCTTTCGAAAGCCAATAGTAGGAGTAGCACAGCTTATGCAAAATTTGGAAAAAAAAAACATTAAAAAGGTGCCCAAACGCCGTTCTGAGCGTTCTATGAGAAAGAAAAAAAAGCCCTGCAAATTAGTCTTCAAATATCAAAAAACAGGACATGCAGGAGGACACTTTTCGAGGGAGGACAGAACTCACAAAAGGAGGACTGTCCTCCCTAAAGGAGGACGGTTGGTCACCTTACATAAATAAAAGCTGAAAAAGCAAAATTATTTGAGCGATGCAGCGGAGCATATCTGCAGAAGCAACAAAAGAAGGTGTCTTTGTTGCAATTAACACATTAACAGGCGCAAAACATTACTGTATAATTTTCCTGAACTGAGCCCAACTATTTCAGTTATAGCTTCCGGGGCCCTGTACCAAGACAGGGTAACAGGTGATCCCAGGTTCATCCTGTGAAGATCTTTTAACAACTCTTGGTGCAATGACACAGGCCTACAAAACAGAATTTTAAAATTAGCCATACGTGTGAATATGCTAGGTATATTAAAGAGAAAGTCTTGCCAGTTTTATCATTTCTGAGTGTTGTCCCTTCTGGGTCTGTTCTTACCATAAAGTCCTTCTCATAAATGTAGAAAATTTGTAATAAGCAGAATGCCCATTAGAATGGTTAACATTGGTAAAAGGTTGGAAAATATCAGTAATTTGATATTATTTCCATTTCCTTCTGAACTACAGCCAAGGTAGTTTTTTTTTTCATTTTAAAAGGTTGATATCTACAGTGGGAAACTGCCCTCTATTAACCTAACTTCTTCCCCCCCCACACACAGCAAAAAGGCACATAGCACCCCCGCCCTCTGTGTAGGCACCAGGCTGTACAAAACACTGAACTGGAGACTAGATGTGGATGAGTGGACTTTCCAAACTCCATTAGTAAGTCACATCAAATCTGGTGTCACAACAGATGTCTCCTAACCAACTTGGTGATTTAGAAATACTTTTTTTTTCTCCAATTAATTTGAGTCGTTGGATTGGGGTATCAATGTTTTAAACCGAACTGACTGTTTTAATGAAGCAATATCCCTCATATGCATTTTAAATATCCATATAAACTAAAAATAGACAGGGCTGCACTAATGATGTACATCTCCACCCTGGGCTGGGCTGGGCTGGTGATTTTGCTCCGTGCCTGCAGGTTGTAAGGAAGGGCCTGGATGGGGGAGAGACCGGAGGCAACTCAGCCCTGGCAGAGACAGAAGGGCCTTGTTCTCAGTCACGTCCTGACTGTATTCCTACAGCATGTTCCATGTGGGGCCACCCTTGAAAACCACCCAGAAGCTGCACCTGGTCCAGAATGCAATGGGGGCGGTTCTGGGTGCTCCATATTTCAACCATGTTACACCACTGTGGCAAAGGTTGCTTTGTGGTTGCAATTCAAGATGCAGATTATCTGTGCTCTCCTTAAGGGACTGTGGCCATCCCACTAGATTAGATAGGGTGGGTGCTCTCCAGGTCCTCTCCCCCAAATGGTGTCACCTAATGGGACCCCAGAAGTTTGCCTTCTCTGTAGCCCCCCCTTTTTCCTTTGGAATAAACTCCCACCTGAGGTTTAGGGGGTCCCAGAAGACAGTGAAACTTCTCCCCCCCTCAACATTGGGCTAGGAGAGGGCTGAATCAGGGTTAACAAGTGGAGGGTTTGGGCCTCTTGATGAGAAGGGAGCAATGGGTTATTTATGCTGTTATTTTTCTTGGTTGCTGTGATCACCGTGTGAGATAGGATGCCATGAAAGTTCTTTAAAAGAATAAAACAACAATAAAGCTACGGAACGGATTGTATTCATATTTGTCTGTATCAAACAGCATTTTTCATTTCAAAATAGAAGACCTGCTACAGATAACTCGGTGCCTTTACAACAGAGTGCCCCAAACTAACATATTTTATAGAATAAGAGCAATCTGTGGAACTGATCGTTTTTAGTACATCAGTTGGTTTACATTCACATTTAATCCCTACTTCTTTTTTGACTAATTGCTAAACTGATAGAGGAGAATATTAGTAGCTCAGGTTTGAAATGAAGAGTGCTTGGTTCTCTCTTGAGTTTGGTGGTTTTCTTGCAGATATTTCATTACCCAACTAGGGAACATCATCAGTGCCAATAGGGAGTGGGGTTTGCGCTCCATTCTAATGGCTTGCCCTGTCAGTGTTGGTGAGACTGGCCAATGTTCTTATGCGGTGACCTTGTGCATCAGCATTTCATTAAGGTTATTGGAGAAACGCTGATTTCTCAATGTGAATGGGACCAGTCCCCATTTATTCAGTGGAAATGAAATTGTTCATGAGTAACCTAAGAGCAGGGAATCAAAAGGAAAGCAGATTGACAGTTAATGTGGCTTTCCTACTGAAAGTAATAGAAATAGTTTATGCTTCAGGTATCCAGATGCATATTGTGGAAGCTTTTCTTCCAGGTCAAGGGTAGGCAACCTTGGCTCTTTTATGACTCATGGACTTCAACTCCCAGAATTTCTAGTGTCATGATAAAATGAATTGCACAAAATGGCAAACATGTATGTTCTTTATATCTCTCATTACCTGGGAATTCTGGAATATTATCATCAGAATCTTTTTATGTGTAAATAATTTCAAATTACTTTAAATATACCAATGCACCACCTAGCTGATGGAATCATCACAATACACATTTAAAATACATTATTTTAAGAAAGCACTTGCATTTATAAACTTGGTTTCAGACTAGTACCTATTGAAACAGGTATTTTAATAAAAGGGCAATGCAGAACCAGAACAGAATGGCATTACAAAGAAAGCCAAGAGACTTGCACTGTTTTTTTTCTTGGAAAATGTTGCCAACATTTGTGTTTTAACAATCAGGCACTATTGCTAGCATTTCACTTTATACTTTGTAACTGAGTTCTGTAATACCAAACATTCCTGAACTAAAATAATCTGGTTTATTTAAACCTTCAGTCATATATACATATATATACCCAAGGTCATCAAAAGCAGGTGTTTGATGGAGATGTGGACCGTTCCCATAACACAGAGAAAGGATGTGATTGAGCAATATGAACACATGGTAGGTGACGATTATGAAAAGCTATTGTTAACTAACCAGATTTTCGTGTGGGAAAACTAGAGTTGATTTTGATTCTTCACTGCCGGTATGTGTATTCAATAAAAATTATCTCTTACAGCACCTCAAGACCGTGGAGTTTCTTCAATATTGAATTAGCCAGCCGGACAGTTGACGTAATGCTTCTGATGGGCTCCTCAAGGCCCGGGCAGGATTCGGGTACTTTTATGATAAATAAATTAGATGCAAATCAATCTGTGTCTATATGTGATTATGAAAAGAGTCTGAAACATTTTTGACACCAGAGTGCTGAACCATTTGTGGGTTTTAAAGCCAATATCTTGTCTGGGATCTTCTCTAGCCTGCCAAACCCTTTGCTCCTTTCCCAGCTCAACTTTTGAGCTGAGGCCTGCCCTTGTCCTTTAACTAGTATGTGGTCAACTGCCAAGGCTAGCAAGAGAAACAAGGCCTAAAAAGGAGCCATCTTTGAAATGGTGGATGAACTCAGGCTGAGAGGGAATAGTCCAGGACCCCAGCAGCAAAGAAGAAAAGGCCTCATCAGGGGCGCGCGAAAGCTGAGGCCGAGAGAAAGAGACTCAAGGTTGATTTGGTTAAAAAATGAGGCAAAGGAGCTTAAAACAGAGTTAAAGGAGGAAGGGGATAAATCAGCCCCTTGGATTCGGAAGGGCTTGGCAGGAACATCGAAACAAAAGAATCAGCCGAGGAAAGGCTTGACTCCTCTGGGCTCAGGGCCTGCCCAGACCGCTTGCTGAGGGGCCGATGCTCTGTGGAAAAACCAGCTTGATGTGGCAAAAGCTCAGAAAAATTCAATTGGATCTGGCCAAGATGCAGGATCAGGGTAAAAGAAATGTGGAGAATTAGAGGAACCAGGGAAAAAGCAGAAACAGCTACTTTAATGAATGTCTTATCTAAGGCTGAACAATTGCCAGAATTAAAGCTTTCAGATTAAGGGTGTCCATAGGTTCTTCTCTCATAAGGATAATCAAATGCAAAAAATCCAAGAAATACACTAATAAGATTTGTCAGCAGGCAGGTGAAAGAAGCTGCTGGACTAAAAGAAAAATTGGGGTGAAGATAAAGTCCAGGATAGTAATAGAGCCAGTTTAGTGCAGTGGTTCTCAACCTTTTTAATGCCGCGACCCCCAACCGGTCGTAAGTCGAGAACTACTCAACCGGTCGTAAGTCGAGGACTACTCAACTGGTGCAGCACCATTTGCAGAATGGGACTTTTGGCAGGCTCAGCAGGGCAGAGACAGCCTGGACAATTCCTATTGGCTTTTGAAAGCCAATAGAATTAGACTCTATTAGACTCTATTTCAAAAGCCAATAGAATAAAAGGGAGTAGCACAGCTAAGGAAAAGGGGGAAAAAATGGCGGACTGCGTTGTTTGGTGACCCCCGTGAAATGGTTGTTTGACCCCAAATGGGGTCCCGACCCATAGGTTGAGAACCACTGCTCTAGTGGTTAAGGCACCTGGCTGGAAACCAGGAGGCACTGAGTTCAAGTGGTGAGATAAGAAAGCCACTGGGTGACTTTGTTCCAGTCACTCTTTCTTAGCCCTACCCACCTCACAAGGTTGTTGTTATGGGGAAAACAAGAGGAAGGAGGATTAGATATGTTCACATCCTTGAATTATGAAGGAAATAAACCTCCGTTTGGTTATCAATGACAGACACTCGCAGATACAGAACTTTTATTATACATATTAGAAAAGTACATTACATTACTTTTTGACATAATCGCCATTTTAATTGAGGCACTTGTCATAATGTCTTACAAGGTTTGAATTCCTTAGTAGTTGCTCGGCACCAAATCTGGGTGATGGGGGGGGGGGGATCAAAAACATCAGAACGGAAGTGCTTCAAAAGTTCTTGGTGCGTCTATCGGTGTGCGGGCGAGCATTATCGTGAACCAACACCACACCGGAAGTGGTGCCATAGAAAATCCTGCCAAATGTGAAGATGCCAAAGGAGTACTGCTAGTGAAGTTCATGGAGTGTAGTTCAACTATAAGTTCAGAAGTCTACTGTGAAATGTTATGAAAACTCAGATGAACCATTGGTGTTGAAAATCAGCTAAACTGAAGAGGAAGAGATGGAAATGAAAGCTGTCATGATAAGTCTCACATAAGTGTGTGGCTTAATAGGGCTTCAGTACCAAGGGGCAGTCTACCATGGAAGACATAGTCCTCTTGGATAAAAAGGAAATGACTGATACTTTGGCTTTCTGAAAAGAGCAGCATCCCTCAATACTGGAACTTGTCTAAAAGAGAATCTTGTGATTTGATATTCAGCGTCATTAAGCTACAAAATATTTTGTTTGAACAGAATCTGTTCTATAATTATTTTTCTGGTCTGGACTGCTTATGGGGAATATATCTAAATCTAAAAACCCAGGGAGAGAATTATTCTCTCCCTCCCCCCCCCCTTCTCTCTCTATCTCTATCTCTATCTCACTTATCTCTATCTCTTTCTTTCTCTCTCTGTCCTTAACAATACTTTGGAATTCAGAAAAAAAGTTTCTGCATCTAAGCAGAAATAACAAACCCTACACAGAGAGATATTGATACCAAAAGAAACCCAACATCTAATCACAAAGGGAACCGAACTGGAAGCTGACCAGGAGTTGTATAAGGGAGTCTTGCTCAGTCAGCTAGCTCAGTGGAGCTTCCATAAGAAGAGGCAGTCTACAAGCAAAGAGCCATGCCTCTTGAGCCAAAAGATGAGAAATAGGCAGCTTTGGTGCTTTGTTAGTAGGTTGCTAGAGATTTCGGCTGGCATTGGTGTGTGTAGAAAAGGTGGGGAAGGTGAGCTTTGATTGGATCCCAAGGGTGGCCTGTCATCTCCTGGGGATTCTATTCAGTTGATGATGTCATCCATCCAGCTCAACTGCCACTTTCTTTGGGCGATCTGAGTGAAGATGGCTTTCAAGAGGTAAGGAGGTCTCCAGAACGGCTGCTGGGCTCTTCCCCATTGTATAGCCAACTTCTCAGAGGATTGTGAGATTCCAGGGATGGGAACAGTCCTTTGTTGTCCTCTTAAGAAAGGGGGACTGGGGCAAATTTGTTCCAGAGCTCTTTTACCTTTAATTCCTTATTGGCACGAAGAGACTGGGTTGGTTACTCCCCAACTAATCAGGATCACAGGACGTACTTAAGCTCCGAAATAAGGAAAATTGTAAAATATCAAAACTCATGTGGTTGTGGAACACATTCAGTCCTGTAAAACCAAACCAAAGTTAAAAGTGATGAGCTCAACCCAGAAGCGTTGTTTTTCAACTCTGCTTTCTTAAATCCAACGGATTCTGGAAAATAGGCTTCAGTTGTTTCCTTCCATTCCTTTTTCTCTCTTCTAGGGCCTTCTTCAAGTTATTTTCCTGCTTCCGGAGGAAAACAAGGAAGGTGAGCCTTACAGAAGCCGATGCCCCCAGTTCTCCGACCTGCCGACTGGAGGACAGCACCAAGACTCCTGAGCGAAGAAAAGTCGCTTTCGTCGTGGATGTGGAGCTCCAGAAAGTGGAGCAATGTGGTGAGTAGATGCTCAGGGACGGGCTGGGACCTTGAGAAGGAGAGGAAGCAGCTCTTTAGGAGGGGATTCCTCCATGTAGAGATAGACAGGTGGTCCTTGACTTACATCAGTCCATGGAATGACCGTTTCAAGGTACAATAGCACTGAGAAAAATGACATGATCTTTTTTCACACTTACAACCACTGCAGAATCCCCACAGTCACATGATCGAATTCGGACCCTGACTCCTAATTATGACGATAGTAGTATCCCAGGGACTTGTGATCACCGTTTGCAAACTTCTGACAACAAAAATCAATCGGGAAGCAATGATCCAATTAACAACAGTGGCAAGGAAGGTAATAAGATGGGACAAAAGTCAGTTAACAACTGTCTAATAAGGAGAATTGGGTCACAAGGGGAAGAACGCTGCAAAGATGATCCTGGTTTTGGAGGCTTTTCTTCATCTGGGGGAGACCTAAAACTTTGCCGAACACCTGCCTCTCCATTCCCAGATCTCCCCAGAAAGGACACGAGAGAAAAGAAGAAGAAGATTTTCTTCAAGACAAAGGACATCAGAAAAGAAGAAAATACACCACGCCAGGCTTCTTGCTGCAGAAGAGACCGATGGAGGAGCCAGAAGATATGGGAAGAGGTCCATGAGAGGATGCAGAAGACAGACCAACCAGTAGGTACCCCGGGGAATCAGAGGGTCCCGTAGCTCAGCCTTTCTCCCAGGGGGGAATCCCAGTCTCAATGGGGTTCAAAATTTTCCTCGGCATGGAGAGAGACTCAGAAGGGTTTCAACCTTCCCTTCTGAAAGGGAGAACATGGGGGACCCTGGGGGCAAGTTGCCCAACAGCCTCCCCAATTTCACAGCCTGACTCTTTTCTCTTGCAACAGGAGCGCAGTATCCTTGAAGGCCTCTCTTCCATCGCCACTCTGTTTCGGCTGAAGCGGAGGGGGCAAATGGCCGTCCCCGAGCCAAGGAACAAGAACCTCTACGGCCTGGCTGTCTTGGTAAGTCAGAGGGAGGCAGGGGGACATTGGAGGCAAGCAAAGCAGGACGGAGAGACAGGAGCAGTAAATGGAGGGGACAAAAACTACCCCTGGTCTGACAAAATGTGGACTGTGCAAAGGGTCCTTAACCTGGGGCTAACCCTCCTTTGTACTGAGAGGGAAGCTGTAGCAGAAGAACAGGTGAAAAGGGGCTGGGAGAAATAGGAAGGGCTGGGCTGGAGCATCATGGCTGACTTTCCCTTCTCTACTTCTCTCCATTCTTCATTCCTGCCAGGCTCTGATGGAGGACAACCGTTTCAGCAGCTTCACGGCAGGAGTAGCCATAGAGGGAGAGGGCCGCTTTAAAGGCCTGAAGAACGTACCCTAAATTACACAGGTGTGTTTGACCATGAGATTCCCGAGAATAGGAAGTTCTCAACAAAGGTAATTTTTTTGCTCCAACTCCACAGCACTTTGAGAAACACGGCTGGCAATGCTTCTCGTCTGCCTGGAATGAGCTACGCTGCTGTGGAACCCATAATAGTAGGATCAACGTATGTAGAAAAATGAAAACAAGATTGCAAATTTTGGGACCTCCACTGTTTTTGGGACCCCATCCTCATATCAACCTTCTCTCTTAGGAGAAAATGGCAGGGGGGCAAGGGGTTCTTTTGCCTTTCGTTCCACTTGATGGTGGACTAGGGAATCCCTGGACAGGGTGTTTTATAGCTGATGTTTGTATTGATGGGCCCAAGTGAACATGGGGAATGACTCAGCAAGACACTTTGGCAACAATATGATGGCCTTCTTTCTTTCTCTTCCAGCTCACTGAAGTCCAGCGGGCCTTTCCACACTTTCCAGTACAAATTGCGATGGCTGGATATGAGGACAGATTCATCAATGAAGGTAACTTTCTTTTGGAACATTAAGGGGTGTGTGTGTGTGTGTGTGTGTGTGAAGGTATCAGCACATGAAAGGAAGGACAACAGTTCCCCCCCCCCCACGCACCTGGTATCCCAAATGGGGGTTTAAGTACTCCTCAACTTTCAACTGATCATGTAACAATTATTCAACCTTAGGACACAGTGGGGAAAAAGGCACTTGTGACTCATTGTCAAAGCTACAACTGCCGCACCAACCCTGCAGTCCTGTGATCGCATTTTGGCACTTGGCAATCAGTCCACACTTAAGAGCAGTTGCAGTGTATTGCGCTTATGTGTGCATATTTTGCAAAGTTTGTTGTTGTTGTTGTTGCTTTCTGGGCAAAAAAAAAGATGAGAAAACTGATCTTTGGATAATCTGGATTTGGATTCATGACCACATTGTTTACTGTAGGACCACGTGATTCTCTTACCAACTATTATAAAAAGGATCGTAAAATTGGCCAAAATTCTGGACTCAATTATTGTCATAAGTCGAGGAGTACCCTTATCTGGTTTCCAGCAATGTAGCCAAGAGCTTAAATTTCAGCAAATCTGTATCCTTCAGGTGTTCTCATTGTGCTGATAGGCATGCGCTTCCCTTCCATTTGACACCTTCCTTCCTTCATTTGTCTCACCTTTTGTCCCCATGCAGGAGACCTAACAATAGAGGAGCTCTGATGTCTTCATCCCCTGCCGCCCTTGGACACTGAAGGGTGGATGGAAAGGAGCTCCACTCTATCTGAAGGAAAGTCCCTTCGTTTCTCCCATCTAGTATCAATTATTACACCCCATTGTTCTGGAAAAACCACAATACTTACATCAGAAGACAAGACCATGAAGGGCTGGAGAAAACAGGCTTTATTTGTACACAATGGTTCAGAGCATTCGCATGACAAATTCTGAACCTTGGGCTACTTCCAGGGAATAATTCTTATAGTATTAGCCTCCCATGCCTTAGCCTTAGGGTGGCTCTTATCTACCTTTGACACACTAAAACAGAGAAGTTTATATCTTAAAGCTACATAAGGGAAAAGGAGAAGTTCACACAAACGGTTGTCTTACCACACCTCTCTACACGGGTAATATCTTACACCATCTGTGACTTTCAGTTGACACTTCTTGTAAAATGGTTTCTACATAGCATGAACACCTCTTTACAATAATGACACACAGGTTATATTATTTTAGGTTACACTACACATCCAAGCTTAATATTATCTATTACTTAAAACAGCATCCAGCATTCCTATTAAGATATATATTTTTATGAACTTTTTCCTGACCACCTCACTATTGTTATATTTGCTCTGTTCTACTCTTCTGAACTTAAAATACAGTAAATTCTGAAATTTCTGCTTTCAGGTTCTTGGACCGCCTCATCCCTTCAAGAACGGATCTCTCAGCTACTGAAGGCCACCACTGATTTTGGAAGATCGCGAGGAGGCTACTCGTGTTGTGGAGCAGATACAAACTCTCATCTGTTTTTGTGTGCTGCAGCAGGTGGGTGATGTGGAGGGTTGGACTAAGGAATGGGTCACTTTCTGCAAATGTGGCCTTTTCCTCTCTCGAGTATAGGATTCAAGTGGTTTTTTGCAATGTGGTTTTTCCCTCTTCTTAGGATGTTGGGACAGCAATCAACGCGGCGCCTGGAACTCACCTATTTTCTTCGACTGTTGCCAACTGGGCTGTCCTCTCTCCAGGCTGGAGGAACCATGAAAGAGCCTGCGATTCCACAGGCCCCACTGACGGATGGACTAAGAGATTTCATAGGAAAGCGTCAGCCCTTCCAGCTAATGTTTCTGGCATCTATCTGATATATATATATCCCCATTTAGATGGCACCCATTTAAGAGAAACACGAGATAAAGAAAATAGAAATTCAGCAAAAAGGGCTACACAAACAGCATCTTGCAAGTCTTAAACTACAAACTTCCTACTACTACTTTTTGCTACTGGATCCATTAAGGCGGCTGCTTCCTACGTTTGTTTCTCCGACCTTTTCAGTTACTGGGGGCTCCTCCTGACACATCCCATTACCCTAATTTAGGTTACAATAGGATGTCCTTTTCCAGCACAACTTCTCATTTCAGACTGATATTCTTCTAATGCGCTTCTGTACAGTATGAGGAATGGGATGAGTCATGTACTTTTACTATTTTATCAAAATCTAATATGGTGAA
Organism: Crotalus tigris; assembly: GCF_016545835.1. Lineage (NCBI taxonomy): Eukaryota > Metazoa > Chordata > Lepidosauria > Squamata > Viperidae > Crotalus > Crotalus tigris. The sequence continues at coordinate 17,252 of NW_024096797.1, forward strand.
CTACAAGGAAAATGAAAATAATGGGAAAGGAAAGGAAGAAAAGAGAAAGAAAAAAGGGAAAAAGAGAAGAACAGAGAAGAAGAGAAAAGCATTGAGTTACATCTTCTTTTGGAGCAGTAGAATAAGCAATAAGTTACAACCTCAACTTTTTATGTCACAAAATAATATAGATAAGGTGCCAATGGGTGAAAGCAATCCATATATCAGAGCAAGCAAAGATTATTATTGATGGATTCTTAACTAACCCATGTCAAATCCAAAAGGGTGCGAGGCCAGGAAGCCCCTTATCTGCCCTGCTATTTTAATCAGGGTTGGAAGTTTTCATAAGGATATTAAGCAACATGAGGAAATCACAAGTATAAATCTTAAAAAGGAAGTTTATACATTCATTTGCTGATGAGTTATTTATCCAGAAAAAACACTATAGAATATTTGAGAAAGAAACTAAATGACTTTGGAGCTTTAGTCGCCTATAAAATAAATCAACAGAAAAGAACAATGTTAGTTAAGAATATGGTTTCTCAGGACTATGAAATACAAAATAAAAAGTCAGGTTTTAAGTTGGAGAAAAAGGTGGAATACCTGGTTTTACATGGACAACAAAATGCAGAATTGTTTCTAAATGATGTTGAGCCTTTTTGTCAAAAAATCTAATATGAAGAAGCAGAAAGAAAATAAAAATAATGGGAAAAGAAGGGAAGAAAAGAGAAAGAGGAAAAAGTGTAGGAAAAAGGGGGAAAGCAAAGCGAGAAGAGTGGAGAGGAGTGAAGAGAAGAGGAGAGGAGAGGAGAGGAGGAGAGGAGAGGAGAGAAGAGAAGAGAAGAGAAGAGAAGAGAAGAGAAGAGAAGAGAAGAGAAGAGAAGAGAAGAGAAGAGAAGAGAAGAGAAGAGAAGAGAAGAGAAGAGAAGCACTGAATTACAACTTCTTTAGGAGCATTAGAATAAGCAACAACATACAACCTCAACTTTTTATTTCACAAAATAATATATACTAGGGGCCAAAACAGTTTATAAAATGGGTCAAAGCAATTCATACATCAGAGCAACTAAAGATTATTACAAAAAATCTAAAATGAAGAACCAGAAGGAAAATAAAAATAATGGGGAAAGAAGGGAAGAAAAGAGAACGAGGAAAAAGGGTAGGAAAAAGGGGGAAAGCAAAGCGAGAAGAGTGGAGAGGAGAGAAGAGAAGAGGAAAGGAGAGGAGAGGAGAGGAGAAGAGAAGAAAAGAGAGGAGAAGAGAGAAGAGAAGAGAAGAGAGAAGAGAAGAGAAGAGAAGAGAAGAGAAGAGAAGAGAAGAGAAGAGAAGAGAAGAGAAGAGAAGAGAAGCATTGAATTACAAATTCTTTTGGAGCAGTAGAATAAGCAACAACATACAACCTCAACTTTTTATTTCACAAAATAATATATACTAGGGGCCAAAACAGTTTATAAAATGGGTCAAAGCAATTCATTCATCAGAGCAAGCAAAGATTATTATTGATGGATTCTTAACTAAGTCATGTCAAATCCAAAAGGTTGCGAGGCCAGGAAGCCCCTTATCTGCCCTGCTGTTTAAATCGGTGTTGGAAGTTTTCAATAAGGATATTAGGCAAGATGAAAACTTTACAAGTATAAATCTTAGAAAGGAAGATTACAAACTGACAGCATTTGCTGATGAGTTATTTATTCAGAAAAAAACACTATACAATATTTCATAAAGAAACTAAATGACTTTTGAGCTTTAATCGCCTATAAAATAAATAAACAGAAAACAACCATGTTTGTTAAGAATATGGATTCTCAGGACTATGAAATACTAAATAAAAAGTCAGGTTTTAAGTTGGAGAAAAAGCTGGAATACCTGGATTTACATAGACAACAAAATTCTGAACTTTTTCAAAATAACTTTCAGACTTTTTGTCACAAAAGTAAAAAAGACTTATTAGGATGAGATAAATTGCAAATAACTTATTGATGTGATGACCCAGGGCCCCGCACGAAGACAAAGCAGTCGGCTTGCAAGAGAAAAAGTCCTTTAATAACTGCCAATGTTCCCCAAAAGCTCCCACATATGCTGGCAAGCCTTCAGCCAAAGCACACATGCAACTTCCTTTCACCTGCTTCTGGATGAAGGCAATTTCAATACAGCTGGAGAAGTATACAATGTCCTCAAGGCCAGACAGATAACAAGAAAACAAAACAGAAACTTAATGAGTCCTTTGAAATCTCAGCTTGCCTGCAGTCTGCAAGGAGAGACTCAGAATGCAGTCTGTGGTCATCAAGCAGGAAAACAGCTGGTCCGGTACTCAAGGTGTCCAGGTTAAACAAAGACAAGAGCACAATTCACAACTGTCCCAAGATACCACGTTTGTTCCCGGCAAATGCCCCACTCCACAGCATCTCCTTAAATCTTCATCCCCAGGCGTGCCTTGTGGAGTGGGGCAGGCCGCTCTCCTCCCGAGCAATTGTTCCTCCATACTTTGTTCTCTCCTCCTCTCTGCTCTCCTTGCTCTAGGATCAGGTGGGGGGAGAGCTTGCTCCATGCCTGAACTCTGCCTCCCCTGTCCAAACCTGAAGGGCCCTGGCCTGCCTCAGCCTGCTCCTCCCCATGGTCCTCCGAAGCCACAGACATCTCCTCCTGCACCTCAAGAGGGTCCTGCTCCCCCTGGGATTCAAGCTGGGATGGAGGCATGACAATTAGGTAGAATCTCTGTAATTAAGATGAATGTCCTACCAAAGATGCTTTTTGTGTTTCAGACTCTTTTACTGTCCCTGATGCTCCATTTAAACAATGTCAGACAGACATCTCAAAGGTTTATATGGCAAGGAGGAAAAAAACAAGAATTAGGTATCAATAATTGCAAAATGCTAACCCAAGAGGAGGTTTGGGTTTACCAGATTTGAAATTGTATGTTGCTGCCTGTTATTTGGTCTGGCTAAAAGAGCGGGTGACTCTCTAAAATAAGAGGAGAGTTGAGCTGTAGGGTCATGAATTAAGATTTGGGTGGCACGCCAATTTATGCCACAAAAAGGTTGAAGGAAACGTTGATTTCAACAACCATTTTGTTAGATGTGCCATCCTAAGAGTTTGAAATAAATACCAAATAAGGTTCTCTGCAAACATACCCCTTTGGTGTCGTCCCATGAAGCTTTGTGTTGTTTTTTTGGAAAAGAATTGGTGGTGAGGCTAGACCAGTGGACTTATGGTCAAATAATATTTTTCAGTTATGGTAACTCCATCCTCAAATCTAAAGAAGAGTTGCAATTAGAAGGCAGTGTTGGCCGTTGATTTATATATTCACAGTTGAAGGAAATAATTAGATTTTTAAAAATCTATGGATTTCATTTTGTAAAAGATGAATTGCAAATTTTGTTGTGTAGTAGTGATTAACTTATTATTGTGAAGGTTTACAAATTGCTATTGAATTTGTAAAGCATTGTATGATTCAGTGGGCAAAGAATCTTGGATATAATTAAATGCTTCAACAATGGGAATACATATGGACAAAAGTTTTAAATTTTAAATTATAGCATAAAAGAAAATTTTTACAAGATGATATACTACTGGTATCTAACACCAGACAAATTGTCAAGAATGTATAATGGCGTTCAAATGAATGTTGGAAATGTAAATGTAAAGAAGGAACATTTTACCATTTATGGTGGACATGGCACAAAGAAAAGTGTTGTAGGATTCATTTCTTAATACAGAAGATTCTTAAAGTGAATATCAAGAGAAATTCAGAGACTTTTCTCTCAGCCTGAACAGATAAAGAACTTGAAAGAAATGGAACTTTGATGTTATATATGCTGCCAGAGGAAGAATAATTCCACAAAAATGGAAGGATACTTTGATTCCCACAGTGGACAACTGGCTGCAAAAGTTGATGGAGTTAAGAAAGACACTAAATGAACTGCTTTAATTAGAGAAAAGAACACAATTTTGTTTCTATTGGAAACCTCTTTTGGACTTGTGCTTTGTGCTTCGATGGACTTTGTAATAACTGAAATATGGTTTTTGTTGAACTCTTGCACTGGCTAACTAACATGGAGTTTTTTTTTTTGTATTTTAAATTTGCTTTTTCCAAAGTATGACTCATAAGTTCCCATAAGCCTTCACTTTCAGAAAAATGCCTCCCTTTCAGAGACGGGGACTGGCAGGAGAGCTTTCCATGCACTGCAGACCACAGTCTCCCTTTCAGCTGTTCTGAAGCCTCCGTGATCAAAGCAAAGATTCAAGCTCAACCTTGGGAAGAGCTGAGAATGTTTCTTACCCAGACACATTTAGAGGTTTTCCCTTTGCAAATATTTCTTTTACGGAGCATGCAATGCTCTTTTCTATGGCTGTGCTCACATATTATTGGATGCTTTAATTTCTGTTATTTTAACTGGACCCATGACTGTTTGCTTTGAAGTTCTTTGTTGTGCTAATATAAAAGTCAATGTAAACCATTTTAACAAAGTTCCCCCTTTTCATACGGAGCCCCCACTTGATCAAACTCCCTTATAAAATGCTTTTAAATCATTTTCTGACTCGTTTGTTTATTGGAAAAGCACGTAGCACAAGGCAGAACTTCTGGAGCCAGATTTGGCAAACAGCTTGAGGTGGGAAAAAACTTTGAATTTGGGTTTTGCTGTTAGATAGTTTGTTGTTGTTTTAGCAGATCTTATTATATCAAAGAAAAAGTACATCCAGAGCCTGTGTATGTCTAGAACCTAGAATAACAGGCTTGGAAGGGCCCTTGGAGGTCTTCTAGTCCAGTCCTCTGCCTGAGCAGAAGGCTTGCAAACACGATCCAGCTGAGCTCTCGGAGGTTTCCTCCTGGGGAATGACCTTGGAAAGTGGGGAAAGAGATGCTTCTAGACACCCCAACCGGCAACCGGATCACCTGGATCACCCGGAAGCAGTGAAGAATGAAGAATGGTGGCCCAACAGAGGTTCTTCTCTCCTGCACCCGATTGTCACCAGATGCCTTCAGACAGAGGGAAGCCGAGAGAAGCAACTGCCTTGTTCATCCAGATGAGCTCAAGAGGGACGTTTCCTCCAGATTCTTCCTTCCTTGCAATAGGAAGACCCCCCCCCCCCGTCCTCCAGCATCCTCCATCTCTCCACCCTCGGGGCTCTTCAACATACAACAGTTTGTTTACAGGCCGCTTGAAGTTACAAGGTCACTGAAAAGAGTGGCTTCTGACTGCTTTTCACACTTGGTACCATTAGAGAATCTTCATGGTCAGGTGATCCAAATTCAGACACTGGACAACTGGCTCCTATTTATGACAGTTGCTCTGTCCCAGAGTCACGTGATCATCTTTTGCAAGCGTCCCAGCTGGCTTCTGATGAGCAAAATCAAGGGGGGAAGCCAGAGTTGCCTAACAAGCACACGATTCACTTAACAGCTTCTGACTCACTGCACAACCACAGCAAACAGGGCATGAAACGGGGCATGACACATTTAACAACTGCCTTGTGCTCTATTGTCATAAATAGAAAACTACATTTAAAGCAAATTTTTATATAGAAAAGTTTGTACCTAGCTATCTGGAAGAAGCCATTCGTGTGTCATAAACACAATATGAATTCTTTGCAGATAGTTCTCAACTTATGATTGGTCACTTAGCAACCATTCAAAGGTACAACGGAGCCCAGAGCCACCCATGACCCAGATTCAAGGTTCTTTGCAGCTTCCCATGGTCACATTATAGAGATTAAGAACATTTATGTTGGGGGGGAAAGGGAAGGGAAGGAAGGGAAGGGAAGGGAAGGAGTAGAGTCACTTTGATTCAACTGAACATATGTTCAATCACACAAGAACATCCTGTGATGAAAGAAACTGAGTGGAAAATTGTACTTCTGGCTTGAACTCATCACTTTTAACCTTGGTTTGGTTTTATATTACTGGACATGTTTCACAGGAAACTGAGTTTATCAAATTTCAAAGGTGTTTCCTAATTCAGAGGTTAAGGATGCTAAGCGATCCTCCTCAATTGGAAAGTAATCAATCTACACTTTTAGCAGGTATGAAAGGTAAAACTGCTCTAGAACACTTTTGCCCCTTATTTACCTTTCCTAAGAGGATCACAAATGGCATTCCCACCTCTGGAATCTCCCAATCCCCTGAGAAGGTGGCTACACTGGGGAAGGTTACCCAGAGCCCAGCAGCCCTTCTGAAGACTACTCACATGTCAGCAGCCATCTTCACTCAGATCACTGAGAGCTGAGAGTAACTGACAGTTGAGCTGGATGGATGACATCATCAAACCAGTAGAATGCCCAAGGAGATGATTATGACAAGCCTCCTTTGGGATCCTATCAAAGATCATTTTCTCCACCATTTCTACACACACCAATGCCAGACCAAGGTCTCTAGGAACCTACCAACAAAGCACCAAAGCTGCCTATTTCTCATCTTTTGCCACAGAAGGCATGGCTCTTTGGTTGTAGACTCCCTTTTCATACCAAAGCTCAACTCAGCTAACTGACTCAGCAAGAGTCACTTATATAGTTGTTGGTCAGCTTCCATTCCTATTCCCTTTGTATTGCCATGCTGTGTGTTTTTTTATTTGTCCCTATATATATATATGAGCCAGAAGTGTGTGGCTCTGACCTAATTTCCTGGGTTTGTTTGTTTATATCCCACCTTTATTACTTTTACAAATAACTCAAGACAGCAAACAAAGCCAACAAACCTTCCTCCCCCCTTCTTCCCCACAACAACAACCCTGTCAGTTGGGCTGGGCTAAGAGTGATTGGCCCAAAGTCTCCCAGCCAGCTTTCCTGGCTAAGGTGGGACTTAAACTCACAGTCTCCCACTTTGTAGACTGGTGATTTCACCACAAGGCCAAAGTTGGGTTTGTATAATACATGATGTCATGAGACGTACGTGTTTGGCTTCCTTTAACAAAAAGAAAACAGAGTGCTGAACCATTTGTCGGCTTAAAGCCAATGTTCTCTCTGGGTCCTTTTCTGACCTGCCGAGCCCTTTGCTGTCCTCCCGGCCCAGCTTTTGGGCTGAGCCCTGCCTTTTTCCTTGAAGTAATATGCAGCCATATTACTTCAATGGCAAGGCTAGCAAGAGAAACAAGGCCTCAAAAGGGGCCATCTTTGAAATGGCGGAGGAATTCAGGCTGAGAGGGAAGAATCCAGGACCCCAGCAGGGAAGAAGAAACGCCTCATCAGGGGGCGTGAAAGCTGACTGAGGCCAGGAGAAAGAGCCTCAATATTGTGTAGTACCTTTTGTACACAATGACCAGACTGGTATAGTAAAACAGTGTTTATTAAGTCAGAACAGAACTGTCTAAAACCAGCAAAATGCCTGCAATTTATACTTTCCGCCTCTAGGGCATCAGCCAATTGCAACATAGCTCGCTCTCACCCAAATTTGAATTCTTAAAGTTTCCCTCCAAAACAGTAGGAGGTATATTAGTTTCACAATACATTACTATTGGTTCTTAATAATACATAACACTCAAAGTCGACTCAGTTAAAAAAAAATGAGGCAAAGGAGCTTAAAGCAGCGTTCAAGGAGGAAGGGGATAAATCAGCCCCTTGGATTCGGAAGGGCTTGGCAGGGACGTCCAAACAAAGCAATCAGCCGAGGAAAGGCTTGACTCCTCCGGGCTCAGGGCTTGCCCAGACCGCTAGTCGAGGGGCCGATGCTCTGTGGAAAAACCAGCTCAATCTGGCAAAAGCTCAGCAAGGTGCAACTGACTTTTGATTGGATCTGGCCAAGATGCAGGATCAGGGTAAAAGAAATAAGTGGAGAATCAGAGGAATCAGGCAAAAAACAGAAAAAGCTGCTTTAATGAGTATCTTATCTCAAGGCTGAACATTTGCCAGAGTTAAAGCTTTCAGTTCAAGGGTGTCCATAGATTCTTCTCTCCTTAGGACAATCAAATGCAAAAGCTAAGAAATACACTAATAGGATTTGTGAGCAGGAAGGTGAAAGAAGCTGGTGGACTAAAAGAGAAAAATTGGGGTGGGGATAAAGTCCAGGATAGTATTAGAGCCAGTTTGCTCTGGTGGTTAAGGCACCTGGCTGGAAACCAGGAGGCACTGAGTCTGAATGCTGAATGAGGCAATAAAACCGCTGGGTGACTTTGTGCCGGTCACTCTCTCTCAGCCTGACCCACCTCACAGGGTTGTTGTTATGGAAAAGAAGAGGAAGGAGGATTAGATATGTTCACTTCCTTCAATTACGAGGGCAATTCAGAAATAAACCTCCATTTCGTTATAAATGACAGACACTTGCAGATACAGATCTTTTATTATACACATTAGAAAACTACATTAGTTGTAATTGCTCAGCACCAACTCTGGGCTATGGGGGGGGCTCTCTTCTGCCAAATTCAAGATGGCGCAGAGACAGATCCCAGGACAACCCACTGAGAGCCACTTCCTCTCTTCTGAAGCTCCTCCAACCGCTTTGATGGGATCCCAAGGGAGGCCTGTCATCTCCCAGAGATTCTATTCAGTTGATGATGTCATCCATCCAGCTCAACTGCCACTTTCTTTGGGCGATCTGAGGGAAGATGGCTTTCAAGAGGTAAAGAGGTCTTCAGAAGGGCTGCTGGGCTCTTCTCCAGTTTAGAGCCAACTTCTCAGAGGATTGGGAGATTCCAGGGATGGGGACAGCCCTTTGTTGTCCTCTTAGGAAAAGGGACCTGGGGCAAATTTGTTCCAGAGCAGTTTTATCTTTAATTCCTTATTGGCGCTAAGAAACTGGGTTGGTTACTCCCCAACTAATCAGGATCGCATGGCATACTTAAGCTCCAAATTAAGGAAAATTTTAAAATTTGAAAACTCACATGGTTGTGGAACACATTCAGTCCTGTACAACCAAACCAAGATTAAAATTAATAAGCTCAACTCAGAAGCATTATTTTTCCACTCTGCTTTCTTAAATCCAAGGGATTCTGGAAATAAATCACTAAACCTGCCTATTTCTCATCTTTTGCCACAGAAGGCATGGTTCTTTGGTTGTAGACTCCCTTTTCATATGGAAGCTCCACTCAGCTAGCTGACTGAGCAAGAGTCAGTGATACAGTTGTTGGTCCTATTTCCTTTGTATTGCCATGCTGTGTGTTTTTTTTATTTATCCCAATATATATAAGCCAGAAGTGTGCAGGCAGCCAAAAATGCCAACTCAATCCGAGGTTGCCTTAAGAAAGGGATAGAATCAAGATCATATGAAGTATTAGTATCACTTTATAAGGTCTGAGTAATACCCCTCTTAAAATACTGCATCAGGTTTTGGTCACCCTATTATAGAAAAGATGTAGAGACTCTGGAAAGAGAGCAGAAAAGAGCAATAAAGATGATTAGGGGACTGGATACTAAAAGACATGAAGAAGGGTTCTACTCGTGAGGGACTCAGGATGTGTACTTAGGATTTTAAGTTCTCACAGATTGAACAAACAAGAGAGACAAATGCAACAAACCCATTCTGTGTGACTCAGGAAAAAACATGTCAGCTGCATCTAGTTGAAAGTAGCTGTGCTCCAGCATTCACTATTTTACTGTGCTCCACCAGATAGATGGTTTTAATCAGCATAATAATATAATAATCAATGTAGTCACCACAAAACTCTAGGCCCGAGCTTCCATATGAAGAGGCAGTCTACAAGCAAAGAGCCATGCCTCCTGTGCCAAAAGATGAGAAATAGGCAGCTTTGGTACTTTGTTAGTAGGTTGCTAGAGATCTGGGCTGGCATTGGTGTGTGTAGAAAAGGTGGGGAAGGTGAGCTTTGATTGGATGCCAAGGGAGGCCTGTCATCTCCTGGGGATTCTATTCAGTTGATGATGTCATCCATCCAGCTCAACTGTCACTTTCTTTGGGCGATCTGAGTGAAGATGGCTTTCAAGAGGTAAGGAGGTCTTCAGAAGGGCTGCAGGGCTCTCCCCCATTGTGTAGCCAACTTCTCAGAGGATTGGGAAATGGGAACAGCACTTTGTTGTCCTCTTAGGAAAGGGGGACTGGGGAAAATTTGTTCCAGAGCTCTTTTACCTTTAATTCCTTATTGGCGCGAAGAGACTGGGTTGGTTACTCCCCAACTAATCAGGATCACAGGACGTACTTAAGCTCCAAAATAAGGAAAATTGTAAAATATCAAAACTCACGTGGTTGTGGAACACATTCAGTCCTGTAAAATCAAACCAAGGTTAAAAGTGATGAGCTCAACCCAGAAGCATTCTTTTTCCACTCTGCTTTCTTAAATCCAACGGATTCTGGAAAATAGGCTTCAGTTCTTTCCTTCCATTCCTTTTTCTCTCTTCTAGAGCCTTCTTCAAGTTATTTTCCTGCTTGCGGAGGAAAACAAGGAAGGTGAGCCTTCCAGGGGCTGACGCTCCCAGTTCTCCAACCTGCCGACTGGAGGACAGCACCAAGACTCCTGAGCGAAGAAAAGTCTCTTTTGTCGTTGATGTGGAGCTCCATAAAGTGGAGCGATGTGGTGAGTAGATGCTCAGAGATGGGCTGGGACCCTGAGAAGGAGAAGAAGCAGCTCTTTAGGAGGGGATTCCTCCATGTAGAGATAGACAGGTGGTCCTTGACTTACAACAGTCCATGGAATGACCGTTTCAAGGTATAATAGCACTGAGAAAAATGACATGATCTTTTTTCACACTTACAACCACTGCAGAATCCCCACAGTCACATGATCGAATTCAGACCCTGACTCCTAATTATGACGATTGTAGTATCCCAGGGACTTGTGAACACTGTTTGCAAACTTCTGACAACAAAAATCAACAGGGAAGCAATGATCCAATTAACAACAGTGGCAAGGAAGGTAATAAAATGGGACAAAAGTCAATTAACAACTGTCTAATAGGGAGAATCAGGTCACAAGGGGAAGAACACTGCAAAGATGAGCCAGGTCTTGGAGGGTTTTCTTCATCTGGGGGAGACCTAAAACTTTGCCGAGCACCTGCCTCTCCATTCCCAGATCTCCCCAGAAAGGACACGACAGAAAAGAAGAAGAAGATTTTCTTCAAGACAAAGGACATCAGAAAAGAAGAAAATACACCACGCCAGGCTTCTTGCTGCAGAAGAGACCGATGGAGGAGCCAGAAGATATGGGAAGAGGTCCATGAGAGGATGCACAAGACAAACCAACCAGTAGGTACCCCTGGGAATCAGAGGGTCCCATAGCTCAGCCTTTCTCCCAGGGGGGAATCCCAGTCTCAATGGGATTCAAACTTTTCCTCGGCATGGAGAGAGACTCAGAAGGGTTTCAACCTTCCCTTCTGAAAGGGAGAACCCGGGGGACTCTGGGGGCCAGTTGCCCAACAGCCTCCCCAGTTTCACAGCCTGACTCTTTTCTCTTGCAACAGGAGCGCAGTATCCTTGAAGGCCTCTCTTCCATCGCCACTCTGTTTCGGCTGAAGCGGAGGGGGCAAATGGCCGTCCCCGAGCCAAGGAACAAGAACCTCTACGGCCTGGCTGTCTTGGTAAGTCAGAGGGAGGCAGGGGGACATTGGAGGCAAGCAAAGCAGGACGGAGAGACAGGAGCAGTAGAGGGAGGGGAGACAAGCTTCGCCTGGACGGTCAAAATGTGGACTGTGCAAAGGGTCCTTAACCTGGGGCTAACCCTCCTTTGTACTGAGAGGGAAGCTGTAGCAGAAGAACAGGTGAAAAGGGGCTGGGAGAAATAGGAAGGGCTGGGCTGGAGCATCATGGCTGACTTTCCCTTCTCTGCTTCTCTCCATTCTTGATTCCTGCCAGGCTCTGATGGAGGACAACCATTTCAGCAGCTTCACGGCAGGACTAGCTGCAATGCTTGCAGTTTATGACATCAGGTCAGCCTTTTCTTTCTTTTACCTGCTATTCCCTCGGGAAAAATGAACCCCAGGGCTGTTCACTAAGGTGGGCACTGATGTCTCTCATTTCCTTTGATCTCGCAGCAAGATTCCTCCAGCCATGGACCCAAAAGTTGAGTCCCAGCTCCTGAACATCTTTGGGTCCATGTGGATGTCCTCCGTGAGCAACCGTGGGGAGAATATTGGAGAGGTACCACCTTCAGCAACACTTCTGGGAGTTCCTTTCTGATACTGGAACAGCTGGGAAAACCTTTCACGCGTCATCATCTCTGTCCTTCGTTTCAGGAAGAGAAGAAGCTGCTGGAGGAGACCTTTGGCCTCCTGCTCCGAGGCCTTCTGCAACAAGCGGCGAAAACGGAGCATTTAATTTTTATTTTGAAGGTAAGGGCATCCATGTCCCAGGGAAGCTGGAAGGAAAATTGGGCCCTTGCAAACATCCACCGAATCAGGTGATAGAACTCCAGTGACATGCTCCACTTGAACAATCTAAGTAGGGATAGTTCTTGAAGACAGGCATGAAGGAGCATGGGAATTTGGCTTTTCACAAGCGCTGTTTTCCAACATTCAGGGACCTCTTCTCAAAGAGGCCTCTTTAACTCTAATGCGGCATGGCCAGAATTAGAGATAAGAGACAAAAGGTGTCTATAGGGTCCTTTGCTGGAAATGCCATCCCAACCTTCCACCTTCCAAAGAGGCTGAATTTAAGACGTTGGGAGGAGCCATAGAGGGAGAGGGCCGCTTTGAAGACCTGAAGAACGTACCCTAAATTACACAGGTGTGTTTGACCATGAGATCCCCGAGAATAGGAAGTTCTCAACAAAGGTAATTTTTTTGCTCCAACTCCACAGCACTTTGAGAAACACAGCTGGCAATGCTTCTCATCTGCCTGGAATCAGCTGCGCTGCTGTGGAACCCATAACAGTAGGATCAACGTAGGTAGAAAAATGAAAATAAGATTGCAAATTTTGGGTCCCCCACTGTTTTTGGGACCCCATTCTCATATCAACCCTCTCTCTTAGGAGATAAGGGCAGGGGGGCAAGGGGTTCTTTTGCCTTTCGTTCCACTTGATGGTGGACTAGGGAATCCCTGGACAGGGTGTTTTATAGCTGATGTTTGTATTGATGGGCCGAAGTGAATAGGGGGAATGACTCAGCAAGACACTTTGGCAACAGTACAATGGCCTTCTTTCTTTCTCTTCCAGCTCACTGAAGCCCAGCGGGCCTTTCCACACTTTCCAGTACAAATTGCGATGGCTGGATATGAGGACAGGTTCATCAATGAAGGTAACTTTCTTTTGGAACATTAAGGTGTGTGTGTGTGTGTGTGTGTGTGTGTGTGTGTGTGTGTGTGAAGGTATCAGCACATGAAAGGAAGGACAACAGTTCCCCCCCCCCACGCACCTGGTATCCCAAATGGGGGTTTAAGTACTCCTCAACTTTCAACTGATCATGTAACAATTATTCAACCTTAAGACAGTGGGGAAAAAGGCACTTGTGACTCATTGTCAAAGCTACAACTGCCGCACCAACCCTGCAGTCCTGTGATCGCATTTTGGCACTTGGCAATCAGTCCACACTTAAGAGCAGTTGCAGTGTATTGCGCTTATGTGTGCATATTTTGCAAAGTTTGTTGTTGTTGTTGTTGCTTTCTGGGCAAAAAAAAAGATGAGAAAACTGATCTTTGGATAATCTGGATTTGGATTCATGACCACATTATTTACTGTAGGACCACGTGATTCTCTTACCAACTATTATAAAAAGGATCGTAAAATTGGCCAAAATTCTTGACTCAATTATTGTCATAAGTCGAGGACTACCCTTATCTGGTTTCCAGCAACGTAGACAAGAGCTTAAATTTCAACAAATTTGTATCCTTCAGGTGTTCTCATTGTGCTGATAGGCATGCGCTTCCCTTCCATTTGACACCTTCCTTCCTTCATTTGTCTCACCTTTTGTCCCCATGCAGGAGACCTAACAATAGAGGAGCTCTGATGTCTTCACCCCCTGCCGCCCTTGGACACTGAAGGGTGGATGGAAAGGAGCTCCACTCTATCTGAAGGAAAGTCCCTTCGTTTCTCCCATCTAGTATCAATTATTACACCCTATTGTTGTGGAAAAACCACAATACTTACACCAGAAGACAAGAACAGGCTTTATCTGTGCACAATGGTTCAGAGCATTCGCATGACAAATTCTGAACCCTGGGCTACATTCTTATAGTATTAGCCACCCACGCCTTAGCTTTAGGGTGGCTCTTATCTACCTTTGACACACTAAAACAGAGAAGTTTATATCTTGAAGCTACATAAGGAAAAAGGAGAAGTTCACACAAACGGTTGTCTTACCACACCTCTCTACACGGGTAATATCTTACACCATCTGGGACTTTCAGTTGACACTTCTTGTAAAATGGTTTCTACATAGCATGAACACCTCTTTACAATAATGACACACAGGTTATATTATTTTAGGTTACACTACACATCCAAGCTTAATATTATCTATTACTTAAAACAGCATCCAGCATTCCTATTAAGATATATATTTTTATGAACTTTTTCCTGACCACCTCACTATTGTTATATTTGCTCTGTTCTATTCTTCTGAACTTAAAATACAGTAAATTCTGATATTTCTGCTTTCAGGTTCTTGGACCGCCTCATCCCTTCAAGAACGGATCTCTCAGCTACTGAAGGCCACCACTGATTTTGGAAGATCGCGAGGAGGCTACTCGTGTTGTGGAGCTGATACAAACTCTCATCTGTTTTTGTGTGCTGCAGCAGGTGGGTGATGTGGAGGGTAGGACTAAGAAATGGTTCACTTTCTGCAAATGTGGCCTTTTCCTCTCTCGAGTATAGGATTCAAGTGGTTTTTTGCAATGTGGTTTTTCCCTCTTCTTAGGATGTTGGGACAGCAATCAACGCGGCGCCTTGAACTCACCTACTTTCTTCGACTGTTGCCAACTGGGCCATCCTCTCTCCAGGCTGGAGGAACCATGAAAGAGCCTGCGATTCCACAGGCCCCACTGACGGATGGACTAAGAGATTTCATAGGGAAGCGTCAGCCCTTCCAGCTAATGTTTCTGGCATCTATCTGATATTTATATATCCCCATTTAGATGGCACCCATTTAAGAGAAACACGAGATAAAGAAAACAGAAATTCAGCAAAAAGGGCTACACAAACAGCATCTTGCAAGTCTTAAACTACAAACTTCCTACTACTACCTTTTGCTACTGGATCCATTAAGGCGGCTGCTTCCTACGTTTGTTTCTCCGACCTTTTCAGTTACTGGGGGCTCCTCCTGACACATCCCATTACCCTAATTTAAGTTACAATAGGATGTTCAATTTCTCATTTCAGACTGATATTCTTCTAATGCGCTTCTGTACAGTATGAGGAATGTGATGAGTCATGTACTTTTACTATCTTATCAAAATCTAATATGGTGAACTACAAGGAAAATGAAAATAATGGGAAAGGAAAGGAAGAAAAGAGAAAGAAAAAAGGGAAAAAGAGAAGAACAGAGAAGAAAAGAAAAGCATTGAGTTACATCTTCTTTTGGAGCAGTAGAATAAGCAATAAGTTACCAGCTCAACTTTTTATGTCACCAAATAATATAGTTAAGGTGCCAATGGGTGAAAGCAATCCATACATCAGAGCAAGCAAAGATTATTATTGATGGATTCTTAACTAAGCTATGTCAAATCCAAAAGGGTGCGAGGCCAGGAAGCCCCTCATCTCCCCTGCTGTTTAAATCGGGGTTGGAAGTTTTCAATAAGGATATTAAGCAACGTAAGGAAATCTCAAGTATAAATCTTAAAAAGGAAGTTTATACATTCATTTGCTGATGAGTGATTTATCCAGAAAAAACACTATAGAATATTTGAGAAAGAAACTAAATGACTTTGGAGCTTTAGTCACCTATAAAATAAATGTTAGTTAAGAATATGGCTTCTCAGGACTATGAAATACAACATAAAAAGTCAGGTTTTAAGTTGAAGAAAAAGGTGGAATACCTGGTTTTACATGGACAACAAAATTCAGAATTGTTTCTAAATGATGCTGAGCCTTTTTGTCAAAAAATCTAATATGAAGAACCAGAAAGAAAATAAAAATAATGGGGAAAGAAGGGAAGAAAAGAGAAAGAGGAAAAAGTGTAGGAAAAGGGGGGAAAGCAAAGCGAGAAGAGTGGAGAGGAGAAGAGAAGAGAAGAGAAGAGAAGAGAAGAGAAGAGAAGAGAAGAGATGCATTCAATTACAACTTCTTTTGGAGCATTAGAATAAGCAACAACATACAACCTCAACTTTTTATTTCACAAAATAATATGTACTAGGGGCCAAAACAGTTTTTAAAATGGGTCAAAGCCATTCATACATCAGAGCAACTAAAGATTATTACAAAAAAATCTAAAATGAAGAACCAGAAGGAAAATAAAAATAATGGGGAAAGAAGGGAAGAAAAGAGAAAGAGGAAAAAATGCAGGAAAAAGGGGGAAAGCAAAGCGAGAAGAGTGGAGAGGAGTGAAGAGAAGAGGAGAGGAGAGGAGAGGAGAGGAGAGGAGGAGAGGAGAGGAGAGGAGAGGAGAAGAGGAAGAGAAGAGAAGAGAAGAGAAGAGAAGAGAAGAGAAGAGAAGAGAAGAGAAGAGAAGAGAAGAGGAGAGAAGCATTGAATTACAACTTCTTTTGGAGCATTAGAATAAGCAACAACATACAACCTCAACTTTTTATTTCACAAAATAATATATACTAGGGGCCAAAACAGTTTATAAAATGGGTCAAAGCAATTCAGACATCAGAGCAAGCAAATATTATTATTGATGGATTCTTAACTAAGCCATGTGAGATCCAAAAGGGTGCGAGGCCAGGAAGCCCCTTATCTCCCCTGCTATTTTAATCGGGGTTGGAAGTTTTCAATAAGGATATTAGGCAAGATGAAAACTTTACAAGTATAAATCTTAGGAAGGAAGTTTACAAACTGACAGCATTTGCTGATGAATTATTTATCCAGAAAAAAACACTATACAATATTTCATAAAGAAACTAAATGACTTTTGAGCTTTAATCGCCTATAAAATAAATAAACAGAAAACAACCATGTTTGTTAAGAATATGACTTCTCAGGACTATGAAATACTAAATAAAAAGTCAGGTTTTTAAGTTGGAGAAAAAGCTGGAATACCTGGATTTACATAGACAACAAAATTCTGAACTTTTTCAAAATAACTTTCAGACTTTTTGTCACAAAAGTAAAAAAGACTTATTAGGATGAGATAAATTGCAAATAACTTATTGATGTGATGACCCAGGGCCCCGCATGAAGGCAAAGCAGTCGGCTTGCAAGAGAAAAAGTCCTTTAATAACTGCCAATGTTCCCCAAAAGCTCCCACATATGCTGGCAAGCCTTCAGCCAAAGCACACATGCAACTTCCTTTCACCTGCCTCTGGATGAAGGCAATTTCAATACAGCTGGAGAAGTATACAATGTCCTCAAGGCCAGACAGATAACAAGAAAACAAAACAGAAACTTAATGAGTCCTTTGAAATCTCAGCTTGCCTGCAGTCTGCAAGGAGAGACTCAGAATGCAGTCTGTGGTCATCAAGCAGGAAAACAGCTGGTCCGGTACTCAAGGTGTCCAGGTTAAACAAAGACAAGAGCACAATTCACAACTGTCCCAAGATACCACGTTTGTTCCCGGCAAATGCCCCACTCCACAGCATCTCCTTAAATCTTCATCCCCAGGCGTGCCTTGTGGAGTGGGGCAGGCCGCTCTCCTCCCGAGCAATTGTTCCTCCATACTTTGTTCTCTCCTCCTCTCTGCTCTCCTTGCTCTAGGATCAGGTGGGGGGAGAGCTTGCTCCATGCCTGAACTCTGCCTCCCCTGTCCAAACCTGAAGGGCCCTGGCCTGCCTCAGCCTGCTCCTCCCCATGGTCCTCCGAAGCCACAGACATCTCCTCCTGCACCTCAAGAGGGTCCTGCTCCCCCTGGGATTCAAGCTGGGATGGAGGCATGACAATTAGGTAGAATCTCTGTAATTAAGATGAATGTCCTACCAAAGATGCTTTTTGTGTTTCAGACTCTTTTACTGTCCCTGATGCTCCATTTAAACAATGTCAGACAGACATCTCAAAGGTTTATATGGCAAGGGGGAAAAAACCAAGAATTAGGTATCAATAATTGCAAAATGCTAACCCAAGAGGAGGTTTGGGGTTACCAGCTTTGAAATTGTATGTTGCTGCCTGTTATTTGGTCTGGCTAAAAGAGCGGGTGACTCTCTAAAATAAGAGGAGAGTTGAGCTGTAGGGCCATGAATTAAGATTTGGGCAGTACGCCAATTTATGCCACGAAAAGGTTGAAGGAAATGTTGATTTCAACAACCATTTTGTTAGATGTGCCATCCTAAGAGTTTGAAATAAATATCAAATAAGGTTCTCTGCAAACATCCCCCTTTGGTGTCGTCCCACGAAGCTTTGTGTTGTTTTCTGGAAAAGAATTGGTGGTGAGGCTAGACCAGTGGACTTTTGGTCAAATAATATTTTTCAGTTATGGTAACCCCAACCTCAAATCTAAAGAAGAGTTGGAATTAGAAGGAGCTGTTGGCCATTGATTTACATATTTACAGTTGATGGAAATAATTAGATTTTTAAAAATCTATCGATTTGATTTTGTAAAAGATGAATTGCAAATTTTGTTGTGTAGTAGTGATTAACTTATTATTGCGAAGGTTTATAAATTGCTCTTGAATTTGTAAAGCACTGTATGATTCAGTGGGCAAAGAATCTTGGATATAAGTAAATGCTTCAACAATGGGAACACTTATGGACAAAAGTTTTAAAATTTAAATTATAGCATAAAAGAAAATTTTTACAAGATGATATACTATTGGTAACTAACACGGGACAAATGGTCAAGAATGTGTAATGGCGTTCAAATGAATTTTGGAAATATAAATATAAAGAAGGAACATTTTACCATTTGTGGTGGACATGATACAAAGAAAAGAAGTGTTGTAGGATTCATTTCTTAATATAGAAGATTCTTAAAGTGAATATCAAGAGAAATTCAGAGACTTTTCTCTCAGGCTGAACAGATAAAGAACTTGAAAGAAATGGAACACTGATGTTATGTATGCTGACAGAAGAAGAAGAATTCCACAAAAATGGAAGGATACTTTGATTTCCACAGTGGACAAATGGCTGCAAAACGTTGATGGAGTTAAGAAAGACACTAAATGGACTGCTTTAATTAAAGAAAAGAACACAATTTTAATTCTATTGGAAACCTCTTTTGGACTTGTGCTTTGTGCTTTGATGGACTTTGTAATAGCTGAAATATATTTTTGTTGTATTCTTCCACCAGCTAACTAACATGGGATTTTTTTGTATTGTAAATTTGCTTTTTCCAAAGTATGACTCATAAGTTCCCATAAGCCTTCACTTTCAGAAAAATGCCTCCCTTTCAGAGACCGGGACTGGCAGGAGAGCTTTCCATGCACTGCAGACCACAGTCTCCCTTTCAGCTGTTCTGAAGCCTCTGTGATCAAAGCAAAGATTCAAGCTCAACCTTGGGAAGAGCTGAGAATGTTTCTTAACCAGACAAATTTAGAGGTTTTCCCTTTGCAAATGTTTCTTTTACTGAGCATGCAAAGCTCTTTTCTATGGCTGTGCTCACATATTATTGGATGCTCTAATTTCTGTTATTTTAACTGGACACATGACTGTTTCTAAAGCAATCAAAGTTTGCTTTGAAGTTCTTTGTTTTGCTAATATAAAAGTCCATGTAAACCATTTTAGTGACGTTCCCCCTTTTCATAGGGAGCCCCCACTTGATCAAACTACCTTATAAAATGCTTTTAAATCATTTTCTGACTTGTTTGTTTATTGGAAAAGCACGTAGAACGAGGCAGAACCTCTAGAGCCAGATTTGGCAAACAGCTTGAGGTGGGGAAAAAAATGTAACTTTGAATTTGGGTTTTGCTGTTAGATAGTTTGTTGTTGTTTTAGCAGATATTATTATGTAAAAGAAAAAGTACATCCAGAACCTGTCTATCCTAGAATAACAGGCTTGGAAGGGCCCTTGGAGGTCTTCTAGTCCAGTCCTCTGCCTGAGCAGAAGGCTTGCAAACATGATCCAGCTGAGCTCTCTGAGGTTTCCTCCTGGGGAATGAGCTTGGAAAGAGGGGAAAGAGATGCTTCTAGACACCCCAACCGGCAACCGGATCACCGGGAAGCAGTGAAGAATGAAGAATGGTGGCCCAACAGAGGTTCTTCTCTCCTGCACCCGATTGTCACCAGATGTCTTCAGACAGAGGGAAGCGGAGAGAAGCAACTGCCTTCTTCATCCAGATGAGCTCAAGAGGGACGTTTTCTCCAGATTCTTCCTTCCTTGCAATAGGAAGACCCCCCCGCCCCCATCCTCCAGCATCCTCCAGCTCTCCACCCTCGGGGTTCTTCGACATACAACAGTTTGTTTAGGGACCGCTTGAAGTTACAAGGTCACTGAAAAGAGTGGCTTCTGACCACTTTTCACCCTTAGGACCATTAGAGAATCTTCATGGTCAGGTGATCCAAATTCAGACACTGGACAACTGGCTCCTATTTATGACAGTTGCTCTGTCCCAGAGTCACGTGATCATCTTTTGCAACTGTCCCAGCTGGCTTCTGAGAGAGCAAAATCAAGGGGGGAAGCCAGAGTTGCCTAAAAAGCACACGATTCACTTAACAGCTTCTGACTCACTGAACAACCACAGCAAACAGGGCATGAAATGGGGCATGACACATTTAACAACTGCCTTGTGCTCTGTTGTCGTAAATAGACAACTACGTTTAAAGCCAATTTTTATATAGAAAAGTTTGTACCTAGCTATCTGGAAAAAGCCGTCCGTGTGTCATTAACACAATATGAATTCTTTGCAGACAGTTCTCAACTTATAATTGCTCACTTAGCAACCATTCAAAGGTACAACGGAGCCCGGAGCCACCCATGACCGAAATTCAAGATTCTTTGCAGCTTCCCATGGTCACATTATAGAGATTAAGAACATTTATGTTGGGGGGAAAAAGGGAAGGGAAGGGAAGGGAGGGAAGGAAAAGGAAAGGAAAGGAAAGGAAAGGAAAGGAAAGGAAAGGAAAGGAAAGGAAAGGAAAGGAAAGGAAAGCCTATTTTTCTAGACTCACTTTGATTCAACTGAACATATGTTCAACCACACAACAACATCCTGTGATGAAAGAAACTGAGTGGAAAACCAATACTTCTGGCTTGAACTCATCACTTTTAACCTTGGTTTGGTTTTACATTACTGGACATGTTCCACAGGAACCTGAATTTATCAAATTTCAAAAGTTTTTCCTAATTCAGAGGTTAAGGATGCTAAGCGATCCTCATCAATTCGAAAGTAATCAGTCTACACTTTTAGCAGGTATGAAAGGTAAAACTGCTCTAGAACACTTTTGCCCCTTATTTACTTTTCCTGAGAGGACAACAAATGACATTCCCACATCTGGAATCTCCCAATCTTCTGAGAAGATGGGTACAATAGGTAAGGGCCCAGCAGCCCTTCTGAAGACTACTCACATATCGGCAGCCATCTTCACTCAGATCACTGAGAGCTGACAGTAACTGACAGTTGAGATGGACAGATGACATCATCAAACCAGTAGAATCCCCAAGGAGATGATTATGACAAGCCTCCTTTGGGATCCTATCAAAGATCACCTTCTCCACCATTTCTACACACACCAATGCCAGACCAAGGTCTCTAGGAAACTACCAACAAATCACTAAAGCTGCTTATTTCTCATCTTTTGCCACAGAAGGAATGGCTCTTTGGTTGTAGACTGCCTTTTCATATGGAAGCTCCACTCAGCTAGATGACTGAGCAAGAGTCACTGATACAGTTGTTGGTCCTATTCTCTGCGTATTGCCATGCTATGTGTTATTTTATTTGTCCCAATATATATAAGGCAGAAGTGTGCAGCTGCAGCCAAATATGCCAACTCAGTCTGAGGTTGCCTTAAGAGAGGGACAGAATCAAGATCCTATGAAGTATTAGTACCACTTTATAAGGCCTGAGTAATATCACACTTAAAATACTGCATCCAGTTTTGGTCACCGTATTGTAGGAAAGAGAGCAGAAAAGAGCAATAAAGATGATTAGGGGACTGGATACTAAAACACATGAAGAACTCCTGACAAGGAGTCTTGTAAATCTGGCCTCCTTAGTTAACACAGCAATGAGAGCATTGAAACAAGAAAGCTTCAGTGAGTTTTGTGACAGATATTAATGAACATGTGGCAAAATATGTAAGCATACAAAAAAGACAGAGAACTAAATATTATCCATTTTAATTCATTCACTTTCACACTTTGGCAGTTGAGGAAAGTGCTAATATTTTTCTGATACTTGATAATTTACATTAAATATAGGCATAGCATTGATTTCGATTACGAATTGTCATTTGGTAGGAATCTTTAATTAGATATAGGGTCTCCTGCTTCAACACAGGGTTGGACTAGAACAGGGCTTTGCAACCAGTGGTACGGGTACCACCTTGGTACATTGGCACTTGGCAGGTGGTACGCAACCATCCTAGAAAAGTGATAGCGGGGGAGAGGAATGAGCTGAACCAGTGGCAGCACCGCACAAGCCTGAGTGAGAGATGGCTTGAGCTGCAGGGCTGTCAGGGCCCAGCAGAAGCACCAGGATCAGCACTTCTTCGGGGCTGTCAGGGCTCAGCGGAAGCGCCAGGATCAGTGCCAGGCTCCAGCTGGAGCTTGGCGTTGATCCTGGAGCATCTGCTGAGCCCAGAAGAAGCGTCGATCAGCTAGAATGTTGCAGCATCTCCAGGGTCTTGTGATTTACATTCAGATGCTTGGCAACTGATTCATATTTATGACGGTCACAGTGTCCCAGGGTCATGTGAAGTGACCAAAACCTGCTGCAACCACCCAGCAGACGGGGGGAATAAAAAACCAAATACCCCCCCATCCCACCCCCACTGCCAATCCTCAACAGAAATGCTCACAACAATGGAAACCTCGGACAGGAGGAAGAGCGCCACCGGGTGGGCAGGCAGGTGTCTTGCTTAGCTGTGGCTTGGGGGGGGGCACTTTTTTCAGTGCCATTGTAACTTTGAACAGTCACTAAGCGAACTGTTGTAAGTCGAGGGCTACCTGTACTTTATCACTTTTTTCCTTTTTTTGGGGTCATCAAATTTTTGATACCTTGCTAGGCGACTGGTGGTACTTGGATGTTGCCCTATCCTAAAAGTGGTACAAGGGGTGAAAAGGTTGAAAGAGCCCTGGACTAGAAGACTTCCAAGGGACATTGAAATCAAATATATTCTATTATAGTAGGTTTATGGTGAGAACTGAATGATGGCTTCAAAATTCTCAAAGTTTCCATAGCACCAAACTCAAGATGCCACTTTAGCCTTCAGTGAGTATGTGGGACATCAGTGGGGATCATAATATTCAGCTCAACAGAGCTGCTCATGAATGGATGAAAAGGACTGCAGCCCTGTCTCAGCGAAAGGCTGAGCCCTGCCCTTTTTCTTGAACTAATATGCAGCCACCTGGCAAGGCTGGCAAGAGAAACAAGGCCTAAAAAGGTGCCATCTTTGAAATGGTGGCGGAATTTGTTAGGGGTATTATGTTTAGCTTATATGCAGCTCTATCATCCATCTCTAATTGTATTTGTTTCCTGTGTCAAAATTGCTACTCTGTGATTCATCTCCATTGTTCCTGTGATGCATTTCTTTTTCCTGTTGTTGCATGTGCTCTCTTTCGGTCTGTAACAACGTGGCTTTTGCATAGGGAGGCCTTGTGTTGTATTTACTGAGTCTACATGAAACAGGGAGGCATCTGAGTTGTGCTGTCTCCACACATTTGATGCATGCCAGCCTAGCACCAGTGGCCCTGTCCTGGAAGCCGAGCATTTGAAGCCAGGAAACCAGCATCCCGGGAGCTGCTAACAACCTCCCACCGCCTGAGGCAATGACGGTGAGTGGAGATTGCAGCAGTAACTGGGCCAACTTCAGAGCAGAGTTTGAAGATTTCTCCCTAGTCCCAGGCTTAGATGACAAACTGGCAGCACTACAGGCAGCCACACTGAGAGGGCTGATGGGCAGCGAATGCCTCCATGTTTGCAAGCATAATTTAACCCTTACAGAGGAGTGCCTTCACCACGAAGCCAAAATTGGGTTTGTACAACACATGATGTCACGAGACATACGAGTTTGGCTTCCTTTAACAAAAAGAAAACAGAGTGCTGAACCATTTGTGGGTTTAAAGCCAATGTCCTCTCTGGGTCCTTTTCTGACCTGCCGAGCCCTTTGCTGTCCTCCCGGCCCAGCTTTTGGGCTGAGCCCTGCCTTTTCCTTGAAGTAATATGCAGCCACCTGGCAAGGCTAGCAAGAGAAACGAGGCCTAAATAAGGAGCCATCTTTGAAATGGCGGAGGAATTCAGGCCGAGAGGGAAGAATCCAGGAAAAAGCAGAAAGGGCTAGTTTAATGGGTATCTTATATCAAGGCTGAACAATTGCCAGAATTAAAGCTTTCAGATTAAGGGTGTCCATAGGTTTTCCTCTCCTAAGGCCAACCAAATGCAGAAGCCAAGAAATACAGTAATAAGATTTGTGAGCAGGCAAGTGAAAGAAGCTGCTGGAGTAAAAGAGAAAAATTGAGGTGGGGATAAAGTCTAGGATAGTAATAGAGTCAGTTTGCTCTAGTGGTTAAGGCACCCGGCTGGAATCCAGGAGGCGCTGAGTTCGAGTGCTGACTGAGGCAAGAAAGCCACTGGGTGACTTTGGGCCAGTTACTCTCCCTCAGCCCGACCCACTTCACAGGGTGGTTCTTATGGGGGAAATAAAAGGAGGAAGGAGGATTAGATATATTCACTTCCTTGAATTATTTATAGAAATAAGAAACTTGTGTTTAAAACAATCTAAAAAAAACCCCTTGTTAAGTTCCTTTTCAACATGAAAAATCAATATCTAATCGCTGAGGTTTTAAATATACCCATAGAAAGGGGATCTTTTGGATATCTGAATATGACTAAAAATATTATTCAACTATTTAATAATAATTTCACCTCAATGTGGAAAAAATAAAAAAAGTGAAAATCAGGGATGGGCTGGGACTTTGATAAGGAGAGGAAGCAGCTTTTTAGGAGGGGATTCCTCCATGTAGAGATAGACAGGGGGTCCTTGACTTACAACAGTCCATGGAATGACTGTTTCAAGGTATAATAGCACTGAGAAAAATGACATGATCTTTTTTCACACTTACAACCACTGCAGAATCCCCACAGTCACATGATCGAATTCGGACCCTGACTCCTAATTATGACGGTTGTAGTATCCCAGGGACTTGTGATCACCGTTTGCAAACTTCTGACAACAAAAATCAATGGGGAAGGAATGATTGAATTAACAACAGTGGCAAGGAAGGTAATAAGATGGGACAAAAATTAATTAACAACTGTCTAATAAGGAGAATCGGGTCACAAGGGGAAGAAAGCTGCAAAGCTGAGCCTGGTTTTGGAGGCTTTTCTTCATCTGGGGGAGACCTAAAACTTTGCCAAGCACCTGCCTCTCCATTCCCAGATCTCCCCAGAAAGGACACGACAGAAAAGAAGAAGAAGATTTTCTTCAAGACAAAGGACATCAGAAAAGAAGAAAATACACCACGCCAGGCTTCGTGCTGCAGAAGAGACCGATGGAGGAGCCAGAAGATATGGGAAGAGGTCCATGAGAGGATGCAGAAGACAGACCAACCAGTAGGTACCCCTGGGAATCAGAGGGTCCCATAGCTCAGCCTTTCTCCCAGGGGGGAATCCCAGTCTCAATGGGATTCAAACTTTTCCTCGGCATGGAGAGAGACTCAGAAGGGTTTCAACCTTCCCTTCTGAAAGGGAGAACATGGGGGACCCTGGGGACAAGTTGCCCAACAGCCTCCCCAATTTCACAGCCTGACTCTTTTCTCTTGCAACAGGAGCGCAGTATCCTTGAAGGCCTCTCTTCCATCACCACTCTGTTTCGGCTGAAGCGGAGTGGGCAAATGGCCGTCCCCGAGCCAAGGAACAAGAACCTCTACGGCCTGGCTGTCTTGGTAAGTCAGAGGGAGGCAGGGGGACATTGGAGGCAAGCAAAGCAGGAAGGAGAAACAGGAGCAGTAAATGGAGGGGACAAAAACTACCCCTGGTCTGACAAAATGTGGACTGTGCAAAGGGTCCTTAACCTGCGGCTAGCTTTCCTTTGTACTGAGAGGGAAGCTGTAGCAGAAGAACAGGTGAAAAGGGGCTGGGAGAAATAGGAAGGGCTGGGCTGGAGCATCATGGCTGACTTTCCCTTCTCTACTTCTCTCCATTCTTCATTCCTGCCAGGCTCTGATGGAGGACAACCGTTTCAGCAGCTTCACAGCAGGACTAGCTGCAATGCTTGCGGTTTAGGACATCAGGTCAGCCTTTTCTTTCTTTTACCTGCTATTCCCTCGGGAAAAATGAACCCCAGGGCTGTTCACTAAGGTGGGCACTGATGTCTCTTCTTTCCTTTGATCTCACAGCAAGGTTCCTCCAGCCATGGACCCCTACGTTGAGTCCCAGCTCCTGAAGATCTTTGGGTCCATGTGGATGTCCTCCGTGAAAAACCGTGGGGAGAATATTGCAGAGGCACCATCTTCAGCAACATTTCTGGGAGTTCCTTTCTGATACTGGAACAGCTGGGAAAACCTTTCACACATCATCATCTCTGTCCCTCATTTCAGGAAGTGAAGAAGTTGTTGGAGGAGGCCTTTGGCCTCCTGATCCGAGGCCTTCTGTAACAATCTGCAGAAACGAAGCATTTCATTTTTATTTTGAAGGTAAGGGCATCCATGTCCCAGGGAAGCTGGAAGGAAAATTGGGCCCTTGCAAACATCCACCGAATCAGGTGTTAATAATTCCAGTGAAATGCTCCACTAGGGAGGATTGTTCTTGAAGACAGGCATCAAGGAGCATGGGAATTTGGCTTTTCACAAGCACTGTTTTCCAACATTCAGGGACCTCTTCACAAAGAGGCCTCCATGGCCAGAGTTGCAGATGATACAGAAAAAGTGGGTTTATACAGTCCTTCGCTTAAAATGCCACCCCAAAGCTTCCTCCTTCGAAAAAGGCTGGGATTTAAGAAGCTGGGAGTAGCCATAGAGGGAGAGGGCAGCTTTAAAGGCCTAACGAACATACCCTAAATTGCACATGTGTGTGTTTTGACCATGAGATTCCCAAGAATAGGAAGTTCTCAGCAAAGGTACCTTTTTTTCTTCCAGTTCCACAGCACTTTGAGGAACATGGCTGGCCATGTTTCTCTTCCGCCTGTATTTAGCTTTCTGCTGTGGGAGCCGTCAAATTGGGATCAACGTATGCAGCAAAAAGAAAATAAGATTGTAAACTTTGGGTCCCCCACTGTTTTTGGGACCCCCTCTTCATATGACCTTCTAGAACATTCTCCCTCATGAGATTCAGGGTGGCCCTGATCCTGTTGGACTTTTCAAAGGCCTTGAAGAGCTGGTGATGTCCCATGGATGTAGTAGAAGTGCTATCAAGCCACCTGCTACAGAGGTACATTTTATGATTTCCAAACTATGAACGACGTATTCTAAGATACATTGTCCTTCTACTAAACAGAGTAATGAAAAGATTGTTATATTCTGGCTGTGATTTTTTCCTCTCCCTTTTTCTTCTGGTGCTTCATTTCTCCATATTAGATTTTATATAAAAGTGGACAGGTATCCAGCTTAGTGAAATTACCAAGGGGCAGATGGCCCTCAGCCCCAAACCAGAAGTGCTGAAAGAAGAGCAGGCAGTTCTGACAGGAGAAGGTAAGGAGAAGTTTATGGCTACAGAAAAGATTCCTTGGAATTTTGGAAAAGATCAAAGAAAGTTGAGATTTCTGATTTTTTTTATGCAAGACTGATTTATTGAGGAATGTGTTTTTTGGTTTTTTTTGCAATAGTCCAGCAAATGTTACGTAGGTTTGTTCAATTGAAATGTTAAGGCCTGTAGAGATGTAATTGTCTAAATTAGAATAAATTTAGAGTAATTTATGGAATTTTAGTTGTTACTAAGTTTTAGTAACTCCGTTCACCAGTCGCTCTGCCCATTGGCTAGGGATTATGGGATTTGTGGCACAACAACCTTAGACTTCGAACATAACTGGATTTGTATTAAAAAAAAAAATCACCATTTCCAGGACGATGATGACGACATCCTTGATTTCCCATTTGCTTGGAGGAGTCTGAGAATAAATGTTTTATGACTGCACCATCTAATGGTCACAATGTACATTTTACACTTAGGATAATTTTTGCCTAGTAATACCACTTTTATTCAACTAAAATATAGAATGTTTCTTACAGTTAATTCTAGATTATATCTGGAATAGCTTGGCTTTAAAAGACACCTATGACAAATAATAATATGCAATCCTATACATCCATTGTGACATTGCAGCGGGATGTTTTGTGCAAGTTAATAGTGAAAGATGCTATCCCTTTTGTACAAAAAGAAAAATCCACTGATACTATGATTTTTTTAAAAAAAAAAAACTCATATCCTGGATCTGTCAGCATTAAGATACAAGCAATTGCTTTTTAAATTTTAAATGGCTGTTTCTTTTAGCATATATTTAATTTAACCTTTCTGTTTCATTTCATTGATACAGAACCCAATAGAATCCAGGAACCCAAAGATCAGTCAGTCAACTTGCTGGAAAGAAATCTTTTGCACCTTTTCCAGTTTAAATGCATCAGTGAAGGAAGGAGCAAGGCATAAATAGGGGTAGGCAACCTTGGCTCTTTTATGACTCGTGACTTCAACTCCCAGAATTCCTGAGCCAGCCATGCTGAGGGGAAAGGGAGAGGTTTCCAAGCTGAGCCATGTTGGCTCAGGAATTCTGGGAGTTGAAGTCCACGAGTCATAAAAGAGCCAAGGTTGCCTACCCCTGGCATAGGAAGTCCTCTCTCCTCATCAGAAACTGTTAAGTGGTGCCAACGTCAAGAAGAGGCCATATCGCCAATCAGAAGCTTCTTCCTGGCCAGAATGATGATCACAGGTTGAGCCTGCCAAACAGTTTCCCTCTAGAAATTCAATTTGATCTCTTTGCTTCCATATTTCTGTTGCAGCAATGGAAAAAAATCTGGTCTTTTCTCCATCACATTGACCTCATCAAAATGTTTAAAAAATTGTCTTGTCTGATCCAAGTATGTCCCAACAGAAAGAAGCCTGTTGCTCTCTTCATCAGATATTTAGGTGCTTAACGATATTTAAAACGCTCAGTAATAGGCGTCTCCAAAGGAATTAGAGACTTATTTGTTATAACATGATCTTCCCCAGCTATACTTTTTGTTCTTTACGGACCTGCTGGATTATTACTGTACTTCCTCTCTTTTCTCTATTTTGACTTTGACTTTTTGCGCTTCAAATTTCTCTTGCTCTGCAATTTCATATCTGATGAAAGAACCATGGCTGGAACATCAAAGACCTCCTCATTCGTTCCCAATGAAACTTCGATCATTTTATTTTTATTTTTTTTTTTATTTTATACTCCTCCTTTTTTTTTTAACAGCAATTTCATAACGGTAATCTTCTATTATTTACATTTCCCCCCCCTTATTCTTCTTTAGATATATTTGTCCTTGTTGTCCCGTTGTTTCTTGTTTGCATTTTTCTTCCTTCATACTATACTTCGTACTAAAAATAATACATATTATTATTACTATACAGTATTAGACACACATTTTCCATTTTTGACCTTTCCACATTTATTCTCATTTATTATTTCTAATCACCAAGCAGTCATGCCACTTATTCCATAGTACTCTGTGTCTTCCTTTTCGAAACTTCGATCATTTTAATTTCATCTTTTTTTTTTCCTCTTTTCTCAGAGGGGAGGCCAACAGGATGAGAGGAACCAAGGGTGCCGGTCCAGAACAGAGTCTGGCAGATGCAAGGACCCAAGGGTGAGAATGGAACGCGAATATCAAAGAGGTGCCAAACTTTAGGACTGTTACCAAAACACCTAGATTGAACCCCGTTGGACCTTTACCCAAGGACCAAGAGAAGGAGGGCCCCGGGAGAAAGGAAAAGCACTGGGTTTGTGCAGGAATATTCAGATTTGGCTTCTCCTTTCACTCCCTGGGTGTCAGAGAACTCTGTAGGAGCCCCTTCAGCTCACCCAGTGAAGGCCTTCTCTTCCACACCCAGAGCAAGAACTTCCTGCTCTCCTTCAGCAGGCCGCTCTCTTGCTTAAGGACCGGCACACACCTGGGTTGCTGAGCGAAGCGATCACTGGGCATCTACCTTAACAACTGCCCTAATGACCAGACTTCTGGGATTACTTGTGGCTGTTAATTAATACTGATGAAACCAGGGTTCCCGAACGATGCTGTGGATATCTTGTCCCAGTCTGTAATGGTATCTGAGAATGACCTTGAGGGACCATGGGAAGAGATGATCCCCTTCCCTGGCTGTTGCCTGCAGGAAGGGAAACAGCTGCTCTTCTCCCAAAGGTGCTTTGTTTCAGGAGGCACCTGACTTTGTTTTTTTTTCCTTGAAGACGTTTCGCTTCTCATCCCAGAAGCTTCTTCAGCTCAGTGTTTCTCAACCTTGACAATTTTAAGGCATGTGGACTTCAACTCCCAGAATTCCACAGCCAGCATTGCTGGCTGTGGAATTCTGGGAGTTGAAGTCCACATGCCTTAAAATTGTCAAGGTTGAGAAACACTGGATTAGAGGGTGGGGAGTGGAATTTAGTCAGAGCTGAGGAAACTTCTTGGATGGGAAGCGAAACGTCTTCAAAGAAAAACAAGAAAGTTCAGTTGCCTCTTGGAAAAAAAAGCATCTTTGGGACAATCATGCCTGGTTGACTGAGAATCTCCATAGACATTTAGCCACTCTTTATGGGGAGAAATGCTCTCTAATTAAATGGGTGGATGGTCTTGGTCAGGGGTGTCAAATTCAATTTCATTGAGGGCCACATCAGCGTTGCGGTTGCCCTCGGCGGGGGTGTGTGGCCAGGGTGGGTGTGGCCTACTGGGTGGGCGTGGATGGAGTGGGTTTGGCCTACTGGGTGGGTGTGGCCAGCTCTATGTTGTTCGTGTCAAGGGTGCCTGTGGGGGCCTGGGCAGGAGTGGGACAGATCTGAGGGTCTCTGGCAGAAGGGGCTGGGACCAGGGCAAGTGCCAAGGCATGGTCCACTGGAGGAGCCTCACTGTTCCTCTCAGGCCATGCGAGGGGGGGGGCTTATGGAGCTAAGACTGAATGTGTTTCAGCATAGAGAGCCATCACAAAATTGTACATTGGCTCCCGGCCGGCCTGGGCCAGGGCCAAGGCAGCAGGGGCCGTTCCCTCAGTTTCCAGGATGGCTTCGCAGGCCACATGAAACCACTTCACGGGCCGCATCCGGCCCCCGGCCTTGTGTCTGACATGTGTGGTCTTGGTGAACTAGAGGAAGAGATTCTACATAGGGAACAATCAGACAAGAGAGGCAGGACACCCCCCTAGTCGCCGGTCAGGAAGCAACCTGGTTGACCGAACATTTAGAAGTGGAGGCAGGAAGTTAGTACTCTCAGACTTGCAACATTCTCTTCATGTAGTCTAACAATTAGCTTATGTCATGTTTCCTCTCTAAGATTACCTGGGAGCCTGTTGCACTTTCTGGAGGCTGTAAGGGCCTGGATGGGGTGCCTAGAGCCTCTTTTTCTGGATCATCCTCCCCCCTGAAAGCAGGGTGACCCCAATTCGGTTGGCCTTTTGGAAGACCTTGAAGTGCTCACGATGTGCCTGGGCCTGGGTTCCAAGTGTGTGAAAGGACCATTTTGTGATTACGGGAACCTCTACAGATTGGAATATCTGTCAGCTGCTATATATGTTGGTTTCTCTTTTTGTGTTCCGTTCTCGGTTTAATTGACTTTAGGGTTGTTTGCTGTTTGTGTCACTTTTTCAGACTGACAGCTACACAACTTGACTAAACAAACTTTGGATACTATTCCTTGTTTCTCTAAAGAACCTGTGCTCCTTTCTATATTTCTTTTTCTTTAAATATGTATTTGTTCGTGTGTCTGATCTCCAATCATAAGGTTACAATTAAAATCTCTGTTTTGCAAAAAATAAAATAAAATAAAATGCTGCATTGGATCAATTCCAGGGCATCTTCTGTTCCCAAAAACGTTGAGGAAAATTGGACTGAAGTTTGTAAACAGTCAGGTAGAACAAGAAAAATGGCTGTGGTGATTTTTTTTTTTAAAAAAATCAGTCCTGTCATCATCACACAAAGGAAAAAGACCTTTAAATATTTAATGGAAGAATTACTAAAAAAAAATATAAGGATATAAATCAGGGTTCACTTTCTAGTTTAGTGATGGCGAACCTTTTAGAGGCCGAGTGCCCAAACTCCAACCCAAAACCCACTTATGCATTGTCGGGTACTGGGTGGGTGTGGTCAATTGAGTGGGCATGGCCTATTGGGTGGGATGTGGTGATAACAGCAGACTGGGTGGGACTAAAAAGTTCAATCAATTCCAACTTTGCAAGATCTTTTTTTTTTTCTCACGACAAGTTGAAATTGACTGATTGATTGAACCTTTCCTTTTTTTTGCACACGGCAGCAGAGGCCTAAAGCGAAAAGGTTTTATAAAACCCAGATGAAGGCCTAGGACTGGGGCGACAGTGCACGTGCCCACACAGAGCACTCTGAGTGCCACCTCTGGCACCCGTGCTATAGGTTCGCCACCACTGACCTAGGAAATAATTTTCTTTTTACAAAATCAACCAACTATTTAATAACTATTTCATCCCAATGTGGAAAAAATAATAAAAAAAGAAATGGAAAAAGTGGGATAAAAAATATTTTAAATTTCTGGGTTGAATTGTGGCAGTTAAAACAATGGCCCTTTCAAAATTAAAGGTTTTCTTTCAAACTCTCCCAGTAGAAATACCAAATAAAATATGGCAAAGAGAAGTTTTTGTTTTTTTTAATTCCAAAATTTAACAGTTAAGAATAGAAAGAACATACATATATAGGAGACCTCAAAAACAAGGAGGAAGGGAAGTTCCATTTTTTTTTTTTCAATTATAGCAGCAGCAGATTTGGGGCATATCATTGCCTCCATGTTGGAAAACTACAGAAAGGAAACCTTGCAGTACTCAGCATTAATTCATCTCTGTCTGTGTGTTGATGAGCTGTTTCTTCCATTGCTTCTCTCTGGTGACTTGAAGGCAGCAGACCGCACAAAAATAATAGTAAAAACCATTACAGCCATAAAAAACATAAAAACCAGCAAAGAGCCTCCCAGTTCCCCCAAAGGCAAGACATCTGCTCACATCCAAACTGAACTTGAGAACGTCACAAGTTTCAACCTCATATTAGCTCAAGATTTTAGTGCAGAAACAAAATTAACTTCAAAGCTGGATCTCGACAGATCAAGGATATGTTAGTGGCAAAAGATAAACTAGCTGGACTATGAAGAGACTAACAGAAATAAAAATACGCCAAACCTTTGTGGGGATTATATTAAAGTCAAAAACTCTAAAGCGGGGCTTCTCAAACTCTGGATCGTACTTGCTAGGGAGAAATGAACGAATTTAAGAGGAGGTGAAAACTGTAAGCTTTGCCCTTAAAAAAAAAAAAAGTCGATATGAGAATCGACTCCATTTCTTTCTGAACAACTGATTCTTCACTGCAAATTATTTCTTCTGGAAATGGGTTTAGGGTTTCAAGTGTTGCAGAATGCACCTTTGGTGTTCAAAATCAGCTGGACCGAAGAGGAATAGGTGGAAAGTAATTGCTTATCATAAGATAGCGCCTCCCCGTCTAGGGGAAGGACATAGAAGGGCAGAAATATTCTTTTCATCTTTCTCTTGTACTTGAACTTTGCTGGCCAGAAGAAAAAGGAGGATGTCTTCATCCAAACAAGAAAGAATGGTGGCACCTCTGCCATGATGTGGACCAAAGGGACGCAGCCAGGAAAACAACTGGCAAGAAAGCTGTCATAATAACTCTCAAGTGGGTGACTTAATAGCAAAATAA
Source organism: Crotalus tigris (assembly GCF_016545835.1). Lineage (NCBI taxonomy): Eukaryota > Metazoa > Chordata > Lepidosauria > Squamata > Viperidae > Crotalus > Crotalus tigris. The sequence continues at coordinate 51,109 of NW_024096797.1, forward strand.
GATTGTAAACTGGACCAAAGAGGTGGAAAGTAATTGCTGATCATAAGATAACGCCTCCGTTTAGGGGAAGGACATATTTGAGCAGGAATGTTTTTTTTTTTTTATCTTTCTCTTATACTTGAACTTTGGTGCCCAGAAGAAAAAGGAGGGTCTCTTCATCCAAACAAGAAAGAATGGTGGCACCTCTGCCATGATGTGAACCGAAGAGCTTCAGTACTTAGGATCAGTCTACCTTGGAAGGTCTAGATTTCTTGGGTAAAACGGAATAAGTCTGATTCTTTGGTTTTCTGAAAAAAAGCAGGATCCCTCAATATTGGAACTTATCTAAAAGAGGGTCCTGGGATTTGGGATTCAGCTTCATTAAGCGCTACAGTATTTTTCTTCGGTAGAATCTGTTCCACATTTTTTTTGTTTGTTTGTTTCTTGCCTGCATTGCTGTAGAAGAAATGATGTCTGAAATTGGAAACCAGGGCAGATAATTTCTCTCCTTTCTCTGACATTAGACACAGCACTGTCTAACAATACTTTGGCATGAAGAACGAAGTGTCTGCACCTAAGCAGAAATAACACAGGGAGCTCAGCTTAGACAGAAAAATCTTAAAGACCAAACCCAGAATGGCAACGCAAAGGGAATACGACAGGAAGCTGACCAAGGGCTGCATCAGGGAGTCTTGCTCAGTCAGCTAGCTGAGTGGAGCTTCCACATGAAGAGGCAGTCTACAACCAAAGAGCCATGCCTTCTGTGCCAAAAGATGAGAAATAGGCAGCTTTGGTGATTTGTTGGTAGCTTCCTAGAGACCTTGGTCTGGCATTGGTGTGTGTAGAAATGGTGGAGAAGGTGATCTTTGATAGGATCCCAAAGAAGGCTTGTCATAATCATCTTGGGGATTCTACTGGTTTGATGATGTCATCTGTCCATCTCAACTGTCACTGTACTGTCAGTGATCTGAGTGAAGAGGCTTTCAGCGTGTAAGTAGGTCTTCAGAAGGGCTGCTGGGCTCTTCCCCAAAAGGAAATTGGGCCTGCAAAGAGGGGTCTGATTTTGGAGGCTTTTCTTCTTCTGGGGGAAACCTAAAACTTTGCTGAGCATCTGCCTCTCCTTTCCCAGATTTCTCCACGAAGGACAGGACTACGAAGGAGGTTCTGTTCATAAGAAGGAACAAAGTATGTAGCAAACTGAAAATAAGATTGTAAACCTCATCCTCAAATAACTCTCTCTTCATTGAAAAGGGCAGGGATGCGGGGGGGGGCGTTCCCCTTTTGTTCCACGTGATAGTGGACTAGGGAATCCCTGGGCTGGATGTCTCGCTGCTAATAATTGTGTCGAGGGGCCAAGGGAAGACAGGGAATGACTCTGCAAGGAACTTTGGCAACAGTACGATGAATTGCAGATGAGAGACAAAAAGTGTTTATTAGGGTCCTTTGCTTGAAATACCACCCCAAAGCTTCCTCCTTCCAAAGAGGCTAGGATTTAAGAATCTGAGAGTAACCATAAAGGGAGAGGACGGCTCCAGAGGCCTAGAGAAGAAAGTAGCCTAAATTTCTTCTGGAACTGGGTTTAGAGTTTCATATGTTGCAGAATGCACCCTGTTGTTGAAAATCAACTGGACCGAAGAGGAAGAGGTGGAAAGTAATTGCTTATCATAAGATAACGCCTCCCTACCTAGGGGAAGGACATAGATGGGCAGGAATTTTCTTTTCATCTTTCTCTTGTACTTGAACTTTGCTGGCCAGAAGAAAAAGGAGGATGTCTTCATCCAAACAAGGAAGAATGGTGGCACCTCTGCCAGGATGTGGATCAAAGGGACACAGCCAGGAAAACAACTGGCAAGAAAGCTGTCACAATAACTCTCAAGTGGGTGACTTAATAGCAAAATAAGATTGAGTCCCCCACTGCTTTTGACAATCCTGTCTTCATGTAACCTTTTCTCTTGGAAGAAAAGGGTAGAAATGCAGGGTTTACAGCATTTTTCCTTTTGTTCCACTTGACTGTGGACTAAGGAATCCCTGGACTGGATGTCTTGCTCCCAATACTTGTGTTGATGGGTCAAGGGAAGATGGGGAATGACTCTGCAAGATACTCTGGCAACGGTACGATGGAATTCTTTCTGTCTCTTCCAGCTCATTGAAGCCCAGCAGGCGTTTCAACAATTTCAGGTGGACGTTGGGATGGGTGAAAGTCAGGATGATTTCATTAATGAAGGTAAATTTTGAGCTCAGTGATGGTCCACAAGTTGAGGTCTACCAGTACAGGAAATACACCTGCACCTGTGCAGATTCAAGGCTGCACAGTGGGACGGGTCAGAGGCCAGGCTGTTCCTGACCCACTAAGTGTCCCTCGTCCTACAGCTCCTGCGTCTATCCTGATTCCCCACAAGTTCTTCTGCTTCTATTTGGCTCTATTCTTCTGGGGCAGACCTACAAATTTGGTGAGGATCCCAACACCTGCCTCTCGTTTCCCAGATTTCCCCAGCAACAACACGGTTGGAAAGAAGATTCTCTTCACAAAAAGGGGCATCAAAATTGAAGAGTGCTCCTTGCAAGGCTGCCTGCCATAGAAGGGACCAACGGAGGAGCCAGGGTTTATGCAAAGAGGTCCATAAATAGGGACAGGCCCACCAGGGTTTCAACCTTCCCTTCTGAAAGGGAGATCCTGGGGGCAGGTTGCCCAACAGCCTCCCCAATTTCACAGCCTGACTCTTTTCTCTTGCAACAGGAGCGCAGTATCCTTGAAGGCCTCTCTTCCATCGCCACTCTGTTTCGGCTGAAGCGGAGCGGGCAAATGGCAGTCCCAAAGCCAAGGAATAAGAACCTCTATGGCCTGGCTGTCTTGGTAGGTCAGAGGGAGGCAGGGGGACATTGGAGGCAAGCAAAGCAGGACAGAGAGACAGGAGCAGTAGAGGGAGGGGACAAAAACTACCCCTGGTCTGACAAAATATGGCCTGTGCAAAGGGTCCTTAACCTGGGGCTAACCCTCCTTTGTACTGAGAGGGAAGCTGTAGCAGAAAAATAGGTGAAAAGGGGCTGGGAGAAATAGGAAGGGCTGGGCTGGAGCTTCACGGCTGACTTTCCCTTCTCTGCTTCTCTCCATTCGTGATTCCTGCCAGGCTCTGATGGAGGACAACAATTTAAGCAGCTTCACAGCAAGACTAGCTGCAATGCTTGCAGTTTATGACATCAGGTGAGTCTTTTCTTTCTTTTGCCTGCTATTCCCTCGGGAAAAATGAACCCCAGGGATGTTCACTAAGATGGGCACTGATCTCTCTTATGTCCTTTGATCTCACAGCAAGGTTTCTCCAGCCATGGACCCATACGTTGAGTCGCAGCTCCTGAAGATCTCTGGGTCCATGTGGATGTCCTCCATGAAAAACCGAGGGGAGAATATCTCAGAGGTACCACCTTTAGCATCATTTCTGGGAGTTCCTTTCTGATACTGGAACAGCTGGGAAAATGTTTCACACGTCATCATCTGTCTTTCATTTCAGGAAGAGAAGAAGCTGCAATGAAACGTTCCAGTGGGAACAACTGAAGTGGGGGATTGTTCTTCACGACAGGAATCAAGTAGCAGGGGAATTTGGCTTGTCACAAGAGCTGTTTTCCTTCTTGCAGGGACCTTTTCACAAAGAGGCCTCTAACTGTAATGCGCCATGGCCAGAATTGCAGATGAAAGACAAAATGTGGGTTTATAGGGTCCTTTGCTTGAAATGCCACCCCAAAGCTTCCTCCTTCCAAAAAGGCTGGGATTTAAGAAGCTGGGAGCAGCCACAAAGACGATGGCTCCAGAGGCCTAGAGAAGAAAGTAGCCTAAATTGCATATTTTGGCCATGAGATTCCAGAGAATAGACATTCTTAGCAAATGTTTCTTTTTTGCTTGAATTCGACAGCACTTTTGAGGGATATAGCTGGTGATATTTCTCTGCTGCTTGGAGTCAGCTTCTCTACTGTGAGAGCCATCAACCTAGGATCAACATACGCAGCAAGCTTAAAATAAGGTTGTAAACTTTGTGTCCCCCATTCCTCTCGGCAATCCCATCCTCATATAACCTTTTTCCTCTTGTTCCACTTGACAGTGGACTAAGGAATCCTTGGACTGGATGTCTTGCTGCTAATACTTGTGTCGATGGGCCAAGGGAAGACAGGGAATGACTCTGCAAGACACTTTGGCAACGGTACGATGGAATTCTTTCCGTCTCTTCCAGCTCATTGAAGCCCAGCAGGCGCTTCCACAAATTCGGCCTTCAGGTGTTCTCATTTTGTTGGTAGACACAGGCTTCCTTTCCATTTGCCACCTTCTTTCCTTCATTTGTCTCACATTCTTCCGCATTCAGGTGACCTAGTTGTAGAAGAACTATAACTTCCTCTCCCCCCGAGGAAGGATGAAAAGCACAAACATTCTTTCCCAAGGAAAGTCCTTTCGTTTTGTTTCATCTACAACTTTCAATTATTGCACATAAATGTTGTATTTGCTCTGTTCTATTCTGATCTTAAAGTACAATAAATCCTGCGATATTAGTGTTTAGAATACTCGGTCCATCCTCCTCACTTCAAGAATGGATTTTTCTGCTATCGAACTTTCACCTTTGGTTTTTGAAGATGGAGCTGAGGTCACATTGTGGTATTGTGGTCAGTTTTAGTATGCCGCAGCAGGTTGGTGGTGTGGAGGGTTGGACTAAGACAGGGGTAGGCAACCTCGGCTCTTTTATGACTGATGGACGTCAACTCCCAGAATTCCCAAGTCAGCACAGCTGACTTGGGAATTCTGGGAGTTGAAATCCATCAGTCATAAAAGAGCCGAGGTTGCTTACCCCGGACTAAGAGATGCTTGAGTTTCTGCAAATCTGGGTTTTCCCCTCTATCGAGTGTATGTTTGATGCTACTTTTTAACATATGATTTGTCTCTCGTTAGACTGCATAGCAGCTTGGGACAGAATTGCACACGATGCCTGGAACTCATGTGGTTTCTTCAACTGTTGCTGACTGGACCATCATCTCCCCAGGCTGGACGAAGGATTAAAGACACTGCGATTCCATGGACTCCGCTGACATATGGACTAGGGATGGTGACAAAGTGTTATTCCTGCAATTATACAAAGAAAAGGGGCCTTTAAATGTCTAATGGAAGAATTACTAAGGAAAAATAAATGTATTTCACCACAAGGAAGACAGATTATTTATGTGATCCTAGTGACCTATATGGTCTCAATAAACCTAAAGAATACTTCACAAGAATTAATAAAGCGATTATTTGTAAGAATGTAAGAACAAAGGTTTTTAATTTGGTAGGAAAGTGTCAGAACTTTCAGGATCCCCCTGGTATGATGATCAAAATTCGGGCACTTGGCAACTGGCATGTATTTATGATTTATGAAACTTACACTTTCCTGGGGTCATGTGATCACCATTTGTAATTTTCCAGCCTGCTTCTGACAAGCAAAGTCAATGGGGAAGCCAGATTTGCTTAACCACCACCTGGTACACTTACAACAAAAAGATTGTAAAATGAGAGAAAAAAAATCACTTAACACCTGCCTTGCTTCGCAATGGAAATTTTGGGCTCTACTGTAGTCATAGATTGAGGCTACCTGTAGTGCTTCTTCCTACCAACTGATCCCTTTTCCTCCCTGCAGACTCTTTTATTTTAGTTTAACCTCTGAATGGAATGGAAGGCTTGTTTTGCTGGTGCCCAAATACTAGCACTAATCAGAAAGTCATCCCAGAAAGCCGGGTTCTAGGAAAAGATCTTGGGAGGAAAGCTTCTCCTGGTCTAGAGATGATTCACTTCAATTTCACATGGGGAGAGCAGAGACTGGCCTTGTCCCTTAGAGAAGGGGTGGCAAGAGGCTTGTACCCTCTCTAGCCTGTTTGCTCAGCCATGGAGGTAACTGGGTAGAGAAGCAAGCAAAGCTTTCCATCCTTGGCATGTGCCACAGTGTGGCTTGAGGGCTTGGCAGTGTTGCAGCGTGCTCAGGGCTACCTCTGCAAGGTCAAACCCATTCTGGTGATCCGCCATAGATATGAGTAGAATTGATTTCCAGTGGGCATGATAAGTTAAGGAGGAATACTTTCATTTCCAATCCAGACCTTCTAAGGTTAGAGCCTTTTCCAAGTATTTGGAGAAGGGGAGGGGAGGAAAGGGAAGGATTCTTCAGGGCTATTAAATTGATTTATGATTTATGATATTGAGTAGAATAAGTCACGAGTCTTATAGGAGTAAAGAGTCCCTGTGGATTTTACTCCACTAGTCATTGCCAATCACAGGGAGTGGTGCTCATCTCCATTTCTTGGCTTGGGGCAGGGGTAGGCAACCTTGGCTCTTTTATGACTCGTGGACTTCAACTCCCAGAATTCCTGAGCCAGCATGGCAAGGTTGCCTACCCCTGGCTTAGGAAGCCAGCACTTAGGGAGCCAGCACATTTCCATGGTCACATGGCAGCATGATGTCACAGTGCTGTTACCATCCCACCTAGGTGGTACCTATTTATCTACTCAGAATTGCATGCTTTCAAACTGCTAGGTTGGAAGAAGCAGGGGCTGCTGGCTTTCCAGCCAACAAGCCCAGTATCTGAATTGCTAAACCACCACACTGCTCTTTAAAGAGCCACCGAGTCAAATTAAGAGTGACTGAGATTAACTCCAAAAAAATAAATAAGACATACCTACACTTTGAGCTCTGCTTGTCTAGTTTATTCCTTCAAATCTGGAAGGCATCGGGGAAAATAACAAAGAAAACAATGTGAATAAATTTCCAGGCACATGTTTTATATTAATTGCTATATTCATTGTGGTGTCATTGCCAAAACTGAATGGTTGTAGCAAATAATTTGATGGTTCGGGTTTTGATTACCAAACACATCTAGGTTACATGGGTGCCTCCCACCGAACTCATCTCTTTCAGATAAATTACGATTAATCTTTTAAAAGCAATCTGGTACCCCCTTTTCCAACTAGCAAATGTTACTAAAAGCCAATTGTATTAAATCTATTAGTTGCAAAAGCTGCAAGAAAACCTGTGACAATCTTCAGATAATTTTTACTTCTAATTCCTCAGATAGTTTTTGCATTTTTGAGTCTCTACATGTTGGGGGACATGTAGCCTTTCCTATGTTGTTAGTTCAACTCCTCATAGCCCCAGACAGCTAAGGCTCGGACCATCATTGAGAAGAAATGATGGGCCCCATGTTCCTAATCTGTATCTATTTTGAATGATTTTGCCTAGTTTCACAAATGAATCTTTTCCAAGCATGTGAGGGGTTAAACCATTTATATTCAGAAATCCTACTGAACTCTTGGTAGCAAATTAGGAGTCTAATAATTCCTTTTCTGGCTAATATTTTGTATTAAAAGGCATTAGTTTTCATAAGCTGCAGCTCACTTCATCAAATGCCTTTTTGTCCTCATGATCTTCTTCCTTGGCATTCCAACCCTCCTTCTTCCTTTTGTAATTTCTTGGTTTGTGGTTTCAGCTACTTACTCTTTGGCCCATGTTTTCATTTTTTTACCTTCAAAGAAGTAAATTCTGTTTCTGGATTAAATAGATGTTTGTTCCCTAAAACTCATTTCATGCAAACACTCGCTATGTCCTCTTCCTTTCCAATTCCCGCTTGAAGAAAACTTGCTACGCAGAACTAGAAAGAAAACAATTTCCCTTTTGGCTCTATATATAAGGAATAGAGAGGGGAAAAAAAAACAAGAAATTAACCCATCTTTAATATAAAGGAATTCCTTTCAAAGTATATATGTTTGTCCTCCATATTTCAGGATCTTTTCTTCCTCTCACCTTTTGAATTTAAATATAGATCAGGAAATAAATGCATTTGTCATCATCTCTGAGTCCATTTCATTATTCCAGGAGTGGCTGGATGAGATCACATTTGTTTAGGTAATCATGCTCCAAGCTGTTGAAAGAAATAATTTTCATATACCTCACTTAATAACCAATGAGAGAAATAATCCAACGTTTCTGGACAACAGCAGGTTGCCCTGTTGAGGGACCCTATAAAATAGCACGGTTCACAATCTGCACAGGGAAACGTGTCGTGACATTTTGTATTATGTCATAATCTTTCATCTAGTTGTGGATAGATGCTACGGGTGCACCCTCATATACCCCACAGCCTGTGTACTTTTCCATAGGAAGGGCTACAAGCGAAAAGAGAGGTCTTCTCAGGCAAAGACTGTTAACTAAAAGGGAAAAAATGGTAGGTGAAAGATGACGGCAAGGCCCTCCAATGCTCCCATAAGAGCTGAGAGCACGGAATGTCCTTAAACTGCACACCGGAGGATCAAAGCGGGGCTGGACTGGATGACCTCCGAGGGATCCTCCAGCCCTGGGATTCTCTGTGACTGTTGCAAAATAAATGGGAGGGGCTGTTGGTCTTCTCCCCCCCCCCCAAATCAGGTGGTAAAACTCACCTCCACCCCTCAGTCCGCCAACCTCTCTCCCTTTGGGAAACCTTCCTTGACTCCAGGCTGAAGAAAAGAGGAGAAGCTAAAAGAAAATCTTTCTGTGGTTTTTTTTTTTCCCCCTTGAAATGGAGGGAAAAAAGAATCACCTCAGGAAAGAGGCTTGGGCCACAAAATGGAGGACACTGGGTCTTTGCCAGCTTTAGCTTTCCTTCTCGCTGCCTGTGAAGGACAGCTAAGACTTAAAGGTCAGATAGTAGACTGCCCCTACAGGCAGCGTGAAGGACAGCTAAAGTTTGGAAAGACCCATGGAGGGAGGATCCTGGGTGCTGCCTGAGGAATTCTGGGAGTTGAAATGCACCCATCTTCAAATTGCTAAGGTTGAGAAACATGCTGTACTTGGTAGTCAGACAGATGATCTCTAAGATTCCTTTGAGCTCCATTATTCTCATCACTTACTTTTTGTGTTGCAATAATAACAAGGCCAGGCTTTGCTTAACCATGGGTAGGCAACCTTGGCTCTTTTATGACTCGTGGACTTCAACTCCCAGAATTCCTGGGCCAGCATGGCTCAGCTTGGAAACCTCTCCCTTTCCCCTCAGCATGGCTGGCTCAGGAATTCTGGGAGTTGAAGTCCACGAGTCATAAAAGAGCCAAGGTTGCCTACCTCTAGCTTAGTCAAAACAAACTAAACTTATTGCACCCCCAGCCCCTAGTGTCAAAACACACACACACTCAGAAGTCCTCTTGAAATTCCCCCCAAAGGACCAACTGAAAGTATCTCCTCTCCAGGCAAGGAATCTGCCAGCAAAGAGGAGACCAAGTGGGCACTTCCCTTGATTTCGATGGGGATGACTTGGGTCCCCCTGTGGATGAACTTGGCTTTGGCTCCAGCCATGCAAGAGAGCCTAAAGCCGGTCAGCAAAAACAACCAGTGTTGGGAGGTAGTTGCAACCTGTAGGATGAGGCCTGCTTTCCCACCCAACTTCCCAAGGAACTTGCAGGATTTGGCCTTTCTCATCCAACTTCAGAACCCAGCAGCACGCAACGTTATCCCCCCCCCTTTTTTTTTTTGGCAGAGGAGCTCATGGTAGTACTTATTGCGAGACTAGAAGATTTTTTAAAATAATATTTTATTAATTTTCCAATCTTCAACAAAAAAAAAAAAACCCAGAAGATAAGCAGGCCAGGTGGCTGGATGGGAAAGCAGGCCTTGTGCTACAGGCTGTAACTTCCTCCATTTGCCAGTCGCTTCTGCCAACTGGCTTTAGACTCCCTTGCATGGCTGGCTGGGGAGCAGGTCACACAATCCCGACGGAGAAGGAGAGTGTTGGATGCCTGGAGGAGGGCTTTGGAAAGCCAGACCAGGCAGGCCTGGGCCTGTGCTAGATCTCCAAGGGACTACCCACCTGTTATGTGCCCCTGGGCCCCTCTCTGGATGCAAGTTCAGAGGAGGGTGAGTTTGAGTCTGCAGAGGAAAGGGCGCAGCCTAGTATTGATCAGGAGAATGCTAGCCTGATGGAACAGCCTCAGCTGGGTCAATTGGAGCAGTGACAAGCTGAGGCAGAGCGAGGTGAGCCACAGCTGCAGCGAGTTGGCCAGGAGGCTCCAGGGAAGGACTGGGAACAGTTGCTGCCTGTTAGCAAAGAGGAGGAAATGAAGTCCACACCTCTTCCTGACTCAAGGAATACATAGAGCAGAGAGGAGCCAGGCCCAACACCTGTCAGCTAGACTACCCATGAGGAGGCAACTACTTAACCTACTTAATCCCCCCTCCAGGACTTGAGTGTTGCTGGAGCAACATGCCCAGTTCTGTGCCTTGTGCTGTGTATCCTGGCTTGTTTGACTCGTGGACTTTGTGTGTGCCTTTTGATCTTCGTTATCCAATGACTCTTGCTGTGCTGAGCTTGGAATCCAGACCTGAGCAAGAGGAGTGCTTTCTGAGGACCTGTTTGGGGGGGGGGTGTTGAATAAACACCTGTAGAACATTTGCTGTACATGGGGGGGGGAGTGGGGCAGCACACCACCCCTGGGAGAGGCATTTGTGCGCCACTTAACAGCCTGCATGATTGTTTGACGATTGTGTTGGCCAGAGCAGAGATGAGTCATTAAGTAAGAGGTTTCTCTTAATAGCCATTGCAACATGTGACCATTAAAGGGCAGGCTCCATTATACTCATAATCAAGGACTATTTGTATTATATCAGTGCAGATATGCTATGCTTCTCCCACATGCTTGAAAGCATATGGACATTTAAAACAATGATTAAATTTTGTGACTGTAGGAAGGGGACAATTTATTCTGTTGCTTGCTGTAAGACAGCAGCAAAAACAAGTTATTGAGGGGACAGTTTCAAAATCAAGTGGCTCTTTTAAAAAAAAATCCCATTGGCTATTCTGTTAGGGGTAGCAAATCTGGATAGTAAAAGTCCAGATGACTGCTAAGTGGAAATGTGCTAAAATAGTTTTCTATAACTGCCTTCTGCCATCCTGTGGTCATTCAGATTTCTCAGCCTGAATAACGGTCTTTGCAGAGTAAGCCCCCAAAAGTCAAAACGGCAGTTGTGACGTGTATCACCCATAAAAACCAAGTTATTCCACCATTACAACTACCATCTTGACTTTTCTGATGGCTTTATTTTCCTTTTTCCCAATATACCTTTCTTTTCTAGGTACTCACAAATCCTCCATTTGATTATCTTTTGCAGGATTCTCCGAGGTGTTTTTATCAAACTGATTGGCCTATATTTTCTTCGATCCATTTTCCCCCTTTTTGTACAGTGGAATCACATCAGCAATTTTCCAGTCGTGTCACAGGAGCTTGGAAATATCTTTCATTCAGTGGCTTCGAAATATCATCTACCAGTTCCTTCAGACCCCCGGGGTATAATCCATCTGGTCTAGGCAATTTGCACAGATGTTGTTATAGAACACAGCACCATTTTGAAATTGGTGCTTACAATCTGCATCATTTTGTTGTATTTTTCATTCCTTTTCATAAATCAAACATTTTTTGAATTGGGCTACCCCATAGTTGCAATCTCTATAGACCAAGAAAATCATCAGTAAAGTTAGATTTTTTTTATTATATATGTGAAGAAAGTAGAAATATTTGTATAAACATATAACCTACACATCTGTATGAGAGTGAATATCGGCTCCAACATCATCGGCTAATTGTGTTAAACTGTGAGTAATACTGGCCAGAAGGAAAATTTGTATATACTTCTTCATTCATATATGCTTGTCTGAAAAGAAAAAAAAAAAACAGTTGATACATGTTAATGGCTGAAGTCTCTAAATATGAGATTGCTTATTCTCAGTATCAGCAAGACATCAATTTTAATGTTTTTTACAAATGGGCTAAAGAACTTAGAATGCCAGTGTTGAAAGAAAAGTCTTCATCATGGTTCATCCAAGGTGGGAATAAACATGGCAACTGCTTTGGGAAGAAGGTTGTAGTTTATAGGAGAGG